>NW_017808402.1:477678-590046 GCF_001891065.2 Hippocampus comes | reverse complement strand
GGGGGGGGGGGTGTCATCCGACGGCACCATTGGCGCGAATGACTGACCAATGCCGGTCGGCTGCGGGCACAGCCGCAGCAGCTGCACCTAATCCTGGCATTCCTCGGCAGAGATATTCCAATCCGGGAGACAACCAAAACTGTGCGCTTTGCTCCAGTCGATACGCATTCCCCTGGAAAAGCCGGGGGCTAACGTTTCCGAGCAGACAGGCGCCTCGAGGTGTCGGCTAAGGGGTGTACATACACCAAGCTGTTCATCTGTGCCGCATTTTGGTCGGGCCAGGTTGCGGGAGGTCATCCTGAATGTTTGGAGCCGGCACATAATTACAACATGCCTGCACAGCATTTATGCGTCCTGACAAGCTGCTTAGCATGAAGACTTGACACTGACAGAAGAGGAGAGCTGGGAAAACATTTGTGCTCTGCTGGGATGGTTGCGGCGTGGCTCAATGGCAAAGAGCAAAGGCTGTGCCCGCACCGCTTTGTGACAAATGCACTGGCACCACATCTCAAGGGTGCAGCTTCATTAACTCGTGAGCTTGAATCAACCCATTAACACGTACATCGACTTTATTTGACAAGTTACGTAGTTGCTGAGTTTGAAAGGCTGATACGAGGGTTAACTGGACTTTGAATACAAGTTCTTCCCAAAATGTTTAAGGGCGTGGGGGTGCCAGGAGCTCTCCTTGAATTGATTTATCTCCTGTTGGAATACATGAAGTGGGCAGTGGCGAAATGGATATGGGACAACGCCCCCCACATAGAGAAAGGGCAAAGGATGCGAATGAAATTCTCCAGACGTCAATCGTCCTTTGCATCCTGCCTGAGAGGCAGTGTGCCTGCGAGCACAGTCACACTGTTCGCGAGTCATGCGTGTCAGGAAACATCAAAGGCCGGCTCCACTTTTTCAATGGTCGCAGCCTCTTGGGGGCTTTCAGGAGGTCAAGTTGGCATTAGATGGGCTTGATACAACAAAGCAGATTAGTTAAGTCAACCACAAGACGACTGTGTGACAAATACCTCCGCAGTGTTTCGCTTGGGGGAGAAAGACAGAAGGCGACGGCTGCCCAGACCGGGACAGATGGGACAGGTCCAAAGGGAGGGAGGGGCACAGTTCCCTTCATACCACAAAACGAGCTTTGCTGTCCGGGTTGAAGAGCGATGGCAAACGGTGTCAGAGCGTAATAGCTCCCTGGCAGCTGATTGGGATGCGCGGCCTGCGCGCCAGCTGTTGCGGGGCAAGAGAAACCAGAACGCTTGCACATGTGCGCTCCCCCACATAGCTGCCAAGTTTACGCATTGACCGCGTGCCAGAAATTCCTGTCGCAGTGATGTGTGGCAAGAGCGGGATTTCTCAAAGGTGGGATGGAGTTAGACAGGAATAGGACATGCGTGACCTGGAATCCTAACCTACATCCTCATTGCCTCATTGGGAGAAATGCACGATCCGGTGTTGATCGGGATCTACTCTTATTGTGCACACCGACTGTGTCTAGGAATTGGCTGCAAAAGCGGCACTCGTGCCATTACATTCCCAATCGCCGGCGGCTCCCGTTCTTGTCCTTCCTTCATTCGTTGGAGATGGCGTACGATGCCAAGAGCCTTCTTCGCCTTGTTGGGTTCTCTCCCTTGGTCCAGACCTCAAATGGCAGGGTAGGCTTACCAATTGAAAAGCAGGCCAAGGTTACCCCGGTGACCAGAAGATGACGAAGGAAAGAAAAAAAGGACGAGGAGAAAAGGCGGAGGAGGATGGCTCATCGGTGCCAAGCGTTCATTTCCGGATCTCCTCGTGGCAATCCAAGAACAAGCCGCAACAAAGCATAATGTTTAGCAATCTAATTATATTCTGAATACGGTCCGACTGCACGGTTAAGTTTTAATGACGAGAGGAGATTCAATGCAGGCCGTGGCGCTTGGCCCTCTGCTCGCGAGATTGTACTCGATACGAATGCGCCCTCTGCAGGTGAAACTGGCATTACATTCCAAGAGCAAAAATGCAATCGACTCCTCAACAGGACATTTTTTCAGGTTTGGGATGTATTTTGGAGCACGTCTACATTCGCATTCAAAGGAAATACAAAAGCAACAGCAAAAATGCTTTTCCGTCCGTCCGTCCGCCTGGCTTTGAAGGCGCAACAGTCATGACGTAACTGTTCCGCTCCTAACCCCGGCCCAGTCGGACCAGTCGTATCGCCGGGCCGACAGATGGGGAGAGTTAATCCCTGACAAATCTCTCGTAATGACTGGAAAGCGACAGAATCTAAAGAAAACTAGTGTGCGAAGAGTACTGGGAAGACACAGCGGCAGTGATGCCATGTAGCAATTGAATTCATGTTTTCATCGTATTGGTCAACGGGAGCCATTCCCAGCATTGCCCCCAGGCCTCGGTGCAACCTGCCAAATTCACTGGCCTCCTTTCGACGTTCGTTTATTTATCTCTTTCTTTTTACAACCAACGGGAGGTGATGTATCAAAACGTACCATCAGTTCCTCCTTTCGGGACGGAGATACACAACTACACCAGATTTCAAAGTACATCGACCCACATCAAACGATAAAATCCCCATCACAAAAAGGACAGCAGAGGGCTGAAATCCTCGATGGCCATGCGCATCTATCTGTAATCAAGCGAGAGAGTGAGAGAGTGAGAGAGGCCGCTGTCGCTACGGCGACGGGCACCCAATCGGGAGACGGAGGCGACAGTGAGGGGAGAGGGAGTCGAGGCGAGTGTGGTGGTGAGACATTACCGTGACAGTGGCCAGGCCTCATCCGGCAAACTAATAAAATAGACACTAGTCATGCGTGCGCAGACACATTTGAGGAGGGGCAAAAAAAAATCTGATGTGAGTTTGTGGCGTTTCACCTGCAATCTGACTGGACTCATCTCCTTTTGTCTCCTTAGGGAGGGATCCATCTGTAAGAAACACAAGACAGATCAAAATGAGCGTGAGGATGTCACCCACCCTGTCGGCAAACTGACCGGTTCATTTAATGACAGTGTCTTAAGATCATCAATCAGCATCTGTCGGTGCGACTCAAATTTGGTTTCAAGTCTGAACCAAACGATCCCCCGTTTAGCTTTATTGCTTCGCTATTTGGTATTTTAGCTTCACGTGAGGGGGGGCTGTTGATCTGTTTGGGCTGTTTAGGCGGCAATTGAGTTGGATCATTGATTCAAGCCAACCTAAACATACTGATATTAAACAAGGGATCCATCGATCCAATCAATTCTCTTCATGACGGGTGTGGATGAGCTGCATTCTTTCGCAGCCGATTCTGGGCGAGAGACCGGCGACAACCTGGATTGGTCGTCAACCAATCGCAGGGGAGGGAGCGGTCAAATGACAAATGAATAGATTTTTTTTTCTCCAAATTGTTATTTACAATGCTCCTCCCTCCTTCGACAAATTTACAGAGGCCTGATGTATAAAGCCCGCCCCCCCCCACACACACACACACACACAAAGACTCATGACAAGACTGCGCCCTAACAACAATGAGGCCACTGAGGCAGCCTATACATAGCGTGAGCAAGAGACTGTGTCGCTGCCGCCGTGACCGAAGCGAAGACGTGCTCCGTCTCAGTGTCACGCGGTGTCGAAATGTAAACACGGTGACTGGTCAAGCGGGTCAAGTGGGTGACTCAGCGGGCCACACGCGCTCCTGCCCGAGGGACTCCGCCTCGGACTGCTTCCTGTTGGACCTCAGAGGGGACATTCCGGTTTCTAACTGGCGTCAACACCGAGTAAAGTCGAGGCAGGTGTCTGACGACAAAGGTGTTTGCCAAGGATTCCTGGAAGAAGCCTTCCAGGAGGGCGTCAAGTCGTGGCAAAGGAGGATGGCAAAGTGTGTTTGACTCTGGGGTTGCACTCGGAGGAATACTTGTAGTTTGCATTTTGTATATGAAATGCATCTTTTATGACACCGGGCCCGGATCTTTCATCTCATCGCTTTCATAAACAAATCACTGGTGTGCACTGCCCAAAAAAAAATCTATCATTTGGCTTCATCTTTCCCAAAAAACATGTTCTGTCCAAAAAACATGTTTACAGTTTGAACAAAAGATCACGAGTGCCAATCATGGGAAACAGAACTGTACAAATTGCAAACACGCGCGTCTTATGGTATAGTTTACCTTAAAACCGCACAGCCCAGACACAGGCTTCGCGTATTAGCTTTGCACGCAACTGCTGTATGGGCAAAGTGTGGTTGTTTGTCAAGCACTTCAAAAGGCTCTCAGGGAAGCCGGTGATCACTTCAGAGAACGAACGGGGCGCCATGCGGGAGAATCAACACACACCCCCAAAAAATCAAATCAAATCCGAAACATACTTTGCATTTTTTGCAATGCCCAAAACGCGGACATAGACTGCAGCGTGCAACGATGCAATGCTGGGGCCGCCCGCATTGCATCACTATGTAAACAACAGACGAAACACAGATCCAAACCATCAGCATAGATACGACATTCACACACTCAAGTGGCGAAGCGGTGGAATGCACACAGACACACGTTACATGCATTCACAGCAAACTGCTCGGAAAAAAATTGGACAGGTCACACACACGCTTCTACAAGCACCGCTGAGGAAATGACGAGGCTTGATCTCCTTCAACGCCGGACGTCTCGCGTCTATGAAATGTGCTCTCGGGGTACAGTGAACTCACATAGACCTCAGTCGCGTCGCCTCAAAGCGAGCACGCTGCGCTCAAACAGCTCCCTCTTGTCCCAGACGCTGGCCCGTTTCTGTGTCACGGCCCACGTGAACACAAGACCACCCTCGCTACGGGCCCCTGCTTTCCCCTTCTCGGCAGGCACACTCATCGCTTGACTCACGAGCAGGCAAGAACGAAGCCCCTTCATTTGGAGAATACTTTTCGTCTTGGTCACGCCGATTCAAATGGAGACGTCAGGCAGGAAAACTATTCAAGGCCTACTCGTGTTGAAGTCCTTCTGCCGAGGACGATATCCAGTGAACGAGCAAAGAATGCGATCGAAACACTTGCGCGGAGGTGAGACAGAAACTTGTGAGCGTTACCTCAAGCTGTGAAACTGCCAAAAACAAACAGTTCAGCTTGAACCTGAAGTGACACCTGAAGTGTCGCCCAGTTGTTGTGGCACCAAACGTTAAAAACGGATCAATCCATTTGCCTTTGTGGCATCGTTGGAGGATTACAGGTATGTCCAGGGCCCTGACTATTATAGGAGTACGTTTTTTTTTGGGGGGGGGGCTAATTTTTCTGGAGTCACAGCCATAATATTAACAGAATAAAGTTTGAGTTTTTCATTGCAACCTCATTTCTTAAAAATACCACTCGAAGTATTGCAGGAGTTTGCGAGACGATATTTTGTCGCTGTCGCATAAACAGATGAATCAGACATCTTTACGCTAGCGAGTTGTTCTTCATTCCAGCCAAATGTCACGCAGCAAATAAACACACGCTTATGTTTTGACGGGCACCGATGACTTTCACTTCAGGCAATCAGAACTTCCCCCTTGGCTTGATACTTCCTTCGCTGAGGCATGGCGTACTCGGGAATGAGAATTAAAGCCGAAGGCTACCTCGGTCCGGGGCAGTCCGTTTTCTATTTGCGGAAAAACTGCAAAAAAATTAACAATTAAAAAACGGAACGGTCCTAATGAGATGCCAGCAAACAAGGACGAGTCATTAGCTTCATTGCTGGCACCGCCGGAGTATGCAAAACCAACGCAACCGATGAGCCGGCAGGGCAGCAGTGGTTTATGTCGCCCGTGTGTTATCAGCTCGGCTCTCGTGGAACCCTGGCGCCTTATTTTGACCATGCAAAAGCTTTCAACAAATCGCTCAAGATTAGAGTAGGCACTGTACAAGGAGAAATTGTCGTTCATCCCCCAACGGAGATGCTCGGAAGTGATACGAGATAAAAGATTTTTACAAATATATTTATATTCTATACTACAGGCCAAAGTGGGGATGGTTGGTTGCCGCTCTAGTTGCTAGCAAAGACGACAGGCTGGATGGAGCAAGGAGAGATCAGGTACACTCATCGATGTCCTTTTTGCTTCCAGTCCTTAGATTAAGAAAAGTCGCGGGTAAGAAGTAGATAGTGACCGAGGCCCCCCCCCCCCCACCCCAAAAAAAAACATTTTGCAAGAGAAACGGGCAACAGTGAGTTAGCTAGCACCTTTGCATGCTCTAGAGACGAGAGCGCAGGCAAAAGGAGTACAACGCTCTTTCAGGACCTGTCCTAGTTTGGTGAAGTCTTCACTGCCTTTTTTTTTTTCTTTTTTCAAAGGCCCTCCCTGTTAAATGCGTATCCTAGTTGCGTCAAGTGCAAGGAGGTTTTTCGAACAATATCTGCACAAGGCAGGGCAGACAGCGGCTTCTGCTTTCCACCGCTGCAACAAGAATGCACTGAGAAATGATTCTCTCCAAGTCGTGATGTCACGGCGTCTCGCAACCAACGTGTAGCCACCTACGTCGTGCTCTCTCTCGCTTTTGTCCTCCTGATTCTCTCCTTTAAAATTGTTGGAAAAGGAGAAATATCGCGAAGGAGAGCTCAGCAGATGAGAGGAGTTGGGGGGCGGGAGGGGGGGGGTCAACCCCACAGGGAGGCAAGAGGTTTGTACATGAGCGTGTGCAGAGTGTACTGATGTTTTGTTTGTTGTAAGGGAAAAGCAAAACAAGACAAGCACTTTGATAAGCACATCGACCAAACACCTCAACACTGCAGCAGCAACGACGAATCGACTCATTGAAGCCCAAAGGTCTTCCAAGAGCCTTCTTTACGCCAAAGCGAACAAAATGTCATTTATTATGCCACGTTTACATGACGATGGGTTTCGATCTATCCTCGAGCTCTCTGGCGCAAAGACACACAACAAAATGACGCTACGTATCGCTCGAGGTCAGTTGGCCTTTGTCGTATCTAGTCTGAGGCTTTTTGTGGAAGTTGTAAAGTCTAACGGGCCTTGACTGACGTGGTTTTAAAATAGAGGCTTGTTAGTCACGACAGGTGGTGGGAAATTGTGTCGTGATGAAACCTAGTTCGTGTAAATCTCGATGAAAACAGACCTGGGCTTCAAGGTTGCAAAGGAGTAGGTCCTTTGCACAGGCCTTGGACGGAAACCTTTGGATGTCAAAAGTGCCACGGGGAGGATTAGTCGTCTCCTTGGTTCAAAAGGAAAAAGCCAGCTGCAGTTTAGTTGTTTCTTGCTATCCTGACCTGACGATCGAGTTTTCATCGGAAAATGTCACACGAGCCAGGGTCAGAGAACATGACTGAACCGGGCCAAGAAAAAGTCCAACGTCATCCTTTTCATTTTCTTATCTGAACCAAAACTGACCAAAATGTGGCTTCCATTCACCACAACCGATGCAAAGATTGAGCGAATCGTGTCAAGGTCATGTTCAGTCACGTATTCCACGAGCAGTACAGTTCACTTCCAATACATTTGGCCACCTCTCCCGGGGCGTGTGTTTTCACCGCAGGCGGCCGTGGGTGGGATGCTGATAGCTTTGTCAGTGACATAAAGTGCGACATCATTCCATACAAGTGGTTCAGCTTGTAATTTGCCAATTAACGAAATAAAAGCTGCTTTCACGCCGCCCTTTGCAGCAAATTGGCACATCGGCGGCATAAGAGTGCGCGCCCAGCCAATTAGTTGCTTAAAAACTGTATCGGTGCAACGCCGACAAGTGCTTTAGCAACGACAATATTCATTTTTCACCTTTGAAAACTTTTCGAGAAGCAGCGACTAAACGGCTAGTTTTGTGCGCGTCATCCACCCCCACCAACTTCCACAAAGGAACTAAACTAGGACTTCAGTTCCTGAAAGCCACATAAAAAATACACACCGGCGCAGAACAAACACGTCTGGATTAGGTTAGCGTGTAATCCAATGACCTCTCACCTCTCGTAGGCCCGAGGCCCTTCATGCTGGACGCACGGCCCCACCACTAAATTTTTACTGCTACTCTGCTGAAGAACGTTGGCACAATGACAATCTTAGGAAATGGGTCGCTGTGATTCATCGGTCCGTGCGAATCACGACCCGAGCTCACACTGACGCCTGACAGTCACGATTCCATTCTTCAAATCGGGTTGTTGGTCGAACGCATCCGGCAAAGGCCAAATAGTTCACACTGAGCTCTGGAATTCAATCTGCGGCGCTTTGTTCCAGTTTAGGCTCGTATTGTCGAGGTGCACCGAAAGGCCGGCGCATGACGTCATGCGGGCTTCGGGGTCCCGGCGAGCGCCGAGCGGCGCGGTGCGGCGCATGGCTTCGCTCATCGTGCTCTCATTGAATAATTACAGTGTGCGGCGCAGCCAGGCATGTGGGATGAATTTTTCCATTTCTTTCTTTTTTTGGGGGGCGATGGAACCCAACTATGAGGTCACAACATTTTCCCCCTTCTTTGCTCGTTCGTTCCCATGACAGTGCCCAAAATCTTGGCGTCGGCACTTGCATCTTCATGGGAATACGACGACGACGACGTCACCGTTTAACGACCTGCATAATTCAACAGTGGCTGGTCAGTTTGCGCTTATCTGAGCTAACACAATTTCCTGCCAGATGGGCTTCCACCACTAAAATCTTGAGTGTTTCACACAGGAAACTATTATTGGACTGATGCACGTATTCGAAAAGCCTCCCTCGGTTTACCTTGTGACATCCACTCTACGAATAGAAGCTTTTGGGACCCTGACGTTATTGCTACAAGATGTTGGCAGAGTCATGCTGGAACTGCTGGAACAGAAAAGGGCCTTCCCCAAGCTGTTCCTACAACGTTGGGAGCGTAAAATAGTCCAAAAAAAAAAATGTCTTCATAAGACAAGCTAATATTGGGAGAGAACTAAGGAGTCTAGTCCAGCCCGTTATTAAAATACTCGACTAGGATGGCCAGATAAAGCGAGTTGAACATCAAACTCTCTCTCCTTCGGGTAGAGCGTTACCAAAGCCGCGCAAACAACTGCAGACATTGAACTACGTCATTGCAAAGCCAAAGTAAACCTGACCCAGATGACCAGTCGTCCTGTCGTATCACCTTGTGATAAGAAAAAAGGCCGCAGAACTAATTTAGCAAAATGCGCTCAAGGAAGCTCAACTAAGAGTCTTATTCCATTTTTTGTGGGGTTTTTTTTTTTTTGGTTTTTGTTTTTTTTCCCCCCAGACGTCTTTGCATTGAGCCTGAAGGGAAACCTCAATCAGTCTCCATCTCCGGGATCAATATCCATTAGCAACGTGTGTGTGTGTGTGTGTGTGTGTGTGTGTGTGTGTGTGTGTGTGTGTGTGTGTGTGTGTGTGTGTGTGTGTGTGCGCGCAAACCTCTTCCTGGGTGAATGGGCCTGAGTCATAAATGTAGGCTCTGAATCAAATTTCCATCCCTGGGCCGCTAGCTTGCTAAACACACAAACACACACCGCCGCTCATTCAAACATACCGGAAACGGCCAAGGTGCTGCCTCGAAATGTTCATTCATGAAGTCTGGATGATACGGACTTTGTGCCAGCCGCACAAGAAAAGCCCGCATGACCGACTTGCAATAAACGTTTGGAATCAATATTGAAGTCATGTGCAAAGCGACGTTCCTGGCATGAAACGAGTTGATGATTGACAAGAGGCCACAACAAACCTCCCCCGTCTCTGTGCAGCGAAGCCAAGATATTAATTCCAGTCTGGAAGGGGAAAAAAGAGAAGAGGAGGGAAGGCTTTTTTTTTCTTTAATTGTCACCGCGCATCAGCGCAAACCGTCCTGACACGATGCAACAAGAATGACAGAGGAAGGAAACGCGCAACAACAGACAACGTCGGATTGACAAAAAGCAACGCCGAGGGAAAAGGATGATGAGGTTGAAGATGAGGATGTAGGGAAGGGGAGGGAGGGTGCGTATAGCCTGTGGGCAGACACGCAAAATTGTGCAAGTCTGAACAAGAGACCCAGGATGGAGGAAGAAGCTGCGAGTGCAAAACGAGAGCTTGTATGTCACACTCTGGCCTTCCGTTAGCTCTGTACTACGTGTACAAAGCAAAAGGTACAAGATCTCGAGTCAGGTTGTAGCGGTTCCGCAACTGGCATTATCTAGCTCCATCTGGGATCACTGCACTGGGTTTTGGAACATTTTAATTCACATTTATTTCAAGCAACAAGTGTCACCATGCGCCTGGTACATTTAGTTCACTGTTCAATCCCATTTAGAGCAGCCTCGAGTAAGCAAAACTGAGTTTGCATTATTAAAACAAAACAAAATGTGAGGGGCGGGGATTACTGTGAACCATTTGGGGTCACCATCCTCACATTCCACTCGACAACATCCAGGAGTCTGTGTGTGTGAGGCTTTCAAATGTGAGGCCCTGGCCTGGTGAGTGACATGGGAGGCAGCGAATGAGAGTGTCAAATTTGCTGGCGTGAGCACACATTAGCGACAATATTATATACAAACGGTACAATACATTCTAACAAGTGGCGGAGGGCCATTTTAAATTCTATTGGCAATCGTAGTCATGCTGTTGTTAAACGTTAAGACTTGCTCTGCAGTGGGGTCACTGCACTTAATCTTCTCGTTTTAAATGTGAAATGACCCTCCCTTTTTTTTTTTTTTTTTGGAACACTCTTTTCCTCCCAGCTCGTCTCACACAGAGTGGTGCGTGAGTCAGCGGTAACCTTATTTCGTGTGGAAAATTAGCACTGCAAAACTTTGATCGTTTCAGCCCGTGACACGAGCTCAACTGCGAATTAGTAAATCAATACATCAAGAATAGGCAGGAGTCAAACAATCAGGAAGCTGTTCATCTTTTAAGTGTAATGTAAGAGGAGTTTGAAATTATATTTGTTTTAGGATCATATTTCTGGATATAGTTAAAATCTTAATAGTGGCAATTTTAGACTATTGTGAGAGGGGAGGAGAGAGTACGAGTACGACATTTATTTTTTGGTTTCTAACACTAAAAAGCAGGGCTATCTCTGTATTTATCAGACCTAAATCTCAGCCACTGCAAAATGCTCGTGGATATGTGAGAATGCCACGAAGAGACTCTGACAACATAGAAATCGATTTGAAATGCATTTAAGCAGCGAAGCTCAAGCATGATGACAAAAGCAGGCATGACATCAGGCGCTGGAAGCAGTTCAATGCCTGCAAAGAGCGAACTGTGCTGGGGGGTGACTTGGCATGGTTGCACAAGTGGAGCCAAGCCCACGGGCTTATCCAGATCCACCATATAATTCAATCACGTCTGAACACTTAAAATGTATACTGAGCATAGGTGGGGCAGTGGAATAACCTGAGAAGCTACCAAAATAAACCACTCGTGCCTCTGTTGGCACTGAAAAGTGTTGTAAAACCCGTTCTCAGACCCTACCAATGCCATTTAACTTCTTGGAATTTACAGTTTATGGCCCATTGTTGTTTGTTGTCTTTTCCATCCTTCAGGCCCGTCACTCTTAGTGTTAGAGTTGAGTTGCAAAGGGCCATCTTAGCATCGGTGTCGCTGTGACACAATTAAAGCACCGATTTCCTGTGGTCGCAACCTTCTAAGTTACAGACCGCGATAGAGTTTCGAAAGCCTGTTTTTAGCCTGAGTGTGCATTATGTGCCACACTTAGCTTAGCCTAACACACCCAGAATGCTGGACGTGCCATGTATTGTTTACATAGCTCGCACTGTCGTTCAGTTTTGACAACACTAAGAGCAGAAAATGATCTACTGGGGTGGGGGGCGTTGAATTCAAACTGTTCACATTGTATCTACGTTTTTTTCCTTCATAAGGAAGAAGTCGGTCAAAGGAAACGCCGGCTTTGTCAACTCAGTGGTGAGCTAGCGATGCTACATTAGCATTTGGTAGCCAAACAGGCTTTGGGTGGCTTTTTAGGAGGCTAACTCCAAGCTAAAACGCTCACCATAGAGGTGCATACTGGGTCAGCCCTCCCCATAGCCTCTCTACCGCTTTTCGACTCGCAGTTCACAAGGTTGAAGCACAAATCAAGTGTCAAGCGCGCGCGCGCGCACACAAGCTCAACGGGCGACTTAATATTAATGGCAGATGCTCGATTTGCTCCCCATTTGTGGTGCTTGGAAGGTGCATTGCACGCGGTTGCTGTACGGCTTCCAAGTTTACTTGGGTAAAAAACTCACATTGCTCACAATCTATTACACGTGTAATGGATGTCAATTAGGCCAGAGTAAAGCCAAAAGTGTCGGAGAGTGTTTCCTTTTAGTAGCTTGTCGATAAACGGTGCCACATGTTGGAAAAAGATGGGGGTCGAAACATTAGCACCCAAGCTAATGCTTAGCTTACACAGTCTAACATATTGTAGTCAATTACACAGAAAAATACATCAACATTTCTACGGGTTGAACACTGACAGTCGATTTATGACTTTAATACAATTTATAGTCAAGTTCGGTGGTCCCCCTCGATCCCAATCGTTCACTGTCTAGCACCCCGAAACCAGTCACCATAGTCGGGGATAAATGTCCATCACCATCACCGGTGGATCTCGTCAGCGTTGAGCTTACCTGTCCTGAACGTTATGTCCCCGGGGTCCTTAGTCGTCTCCTCCGCTCCCTCCCCGGAGCTCATGGTTGCCACAACCGCGACCCCCGGAGCTCAATAGCTCCCGATTAGATCCTTCAAAATGGGTAAAAAGATGTGAGAAAAATCTCCACTGCTGCCAACCAAGGCGTCATTAAAGACAGGCGGGCGGTACGGTTGAATTCTAAGAACTAATCTTGCCATCTGCGAGTCTCCATCTTGGGGGTAGTTGTAAAAAAAAAAAAGAAAAGAAACGACGAACCGGGTGCACCCGGTTCCTCCTCGTAGTGAAGCCGAAGGGAGAGTCACTCGCACGGAGGAAAGCGGGCGGGAGGGGCCGCTGGCTGGTGGCTCATCCACGTTCAACGACGGGACAGCGTGTCAAAGGTACAGCGAGGACTACATTAAAATTACAGAAATAATGAAAGATGAGAAATGTATAGTCGATTCATATGGGACACTTTAAAAACGTCATTCGTGAAAAACTATGAAGGAAGGAGAAAAGGTCAACTGTTTTGATTTACATTTTGTCTGTGGTTGATTCTTGCTCGCTTCTCTTTGGTCAACTGCGGTCTGCTGCTGCCTCTCTCAGTAATTCTCCGGAACTGCAAAAAGCAAACAAATACAAGCGCCCCATTTTTAACGTACGCGATGGAGAAAAAAATGGGGACTCACAGTTGGGACACACGGAACAATTTATTTTACACTTACATACATTTCAATCAGAGAATGTTAAAAAAATGGCTGTGCGTTGTTCCTTCACTTTTATTGTACAGTATCTCCCGGTTTTCGACGCTCATTCACACCTACAGTTAAATTTATGGCCGAGAAGTGTTTTTCATAACAAGAGTGACTATAATTATGACTTTAATACATTATACGCATTAGTGAAGGGATGAGCGATAGCCTTCGCTGTATTCCGATTTACGTACATTTTCGGTCGGAGTTAAGTAGGATGTAAATAGAGTCCGTCGTAAATAGAGGACCGCCTGTTTTGGAATCGAATCAGCCTGCAATATCACTGAAATCCCAGTAGAGGGCGCGCTGTGAATTAGCCTGCACTTCACTGAAATCCGACTAGAGGGCAGGCTGAGGTTGTTCATGAAACGCCACGAGAAGACCTCACTGCAGCCCTCCAGTCTCTATAGGTCACATAAATTAGAAAAAGTGATCCTCGTTTCATTTTTATTATATCAAAAAAAAGACCTTTTGGACAGGGGTGTGGGTTTGGAGATTTTTTTTTTTTTTTTTTTTACATCCACTGTAAAAAAATAAAAAAAAGATCAATTGAGATTACACATTCGGATCATTTTAAGTGTGAAATAAAAATATATGCAAGCACACGTTCAAGCAAGTATGAAAACACAATTATGAGACAGGGTACATTATATACAAATATTTAATGAATAACAAAAGTGTGGCAGCATAGGGACATTTAAACACACAGTGCAGCGGGTTTTCTTCCAGAGGATATTTATAAAAAGCAACATCTACTTTTCTTCTCAAGCCAACGACTTCAAACACTAATTCCAAATCTAAAACTACCAACAATAATTCACATTCAAACTACCTGTCATTGTAGGAATTTGTTGGCAGCGTGACAATAAACTAGCCTAACATCCAGTTGAAATAAATGAGCAAAATGGCTCACAGAGCAGATTTGGCTTAAGTATACATTGCATGGACAAAAGTATTACACGTACAGAAGTCAGAAGGGAAGAAAATAGGGCGCTGGTCCTCCCTGTTAAACTATGTAATACATTTTACTCTTCTGGTAAGGATTTCCGCAAGAGTTGAAATTGTGAGAAGGGTCCTCACCATAATTATACATCATGCCTTGATAGTCCAAAATGCAATGGTAAAGATTAAGAGTTAAGATAAAGGGGGGTTGCAGTTGTTGTATTATTATGACATATTTTTTTTAAGAAACCACCGCATCAGAGGAACCACAACCAGAGACACATATTTAAAAAAATGTCTCTCCCTCATTTGTTAACACCACCAAGACTATCAACCAGTGAGGCATTCAGAAAGTGATCAGAATTAGCAACAATATTGGCCAACATGCTTATCACTTTTTTTAATTCTGTGAAACCAATAACATTTAGTGCTAGAGAAACAGTTATGAATAAGTCATGCTCACAGCCTAGTTTTCATGGCTAACGTTGGTCTGCTAATGCTACCTTACTTAGCATTCCAGAAACTGGACAACATTCTCTGTGACCAATTATTACAACTGTGCACTCATAATCACACGCTACCCTGTTATGAGCATCACATGTGTGCATGTCAAGTGAGGGGCGCATGCAAGCTTTGTTCAGAGGCTTGGGGGTCGGGGGAGGGTGGGGGATTTTTTTTTTTTTTTGCGCCATGGCAGCATGAAGAGCAAAACAACAGAAATAAAAGACTATGCGGATAAAATGGCCGCTGCGATCCAAAATGTGAACGGCTTCACTGTACCGAGTCAAAGTTAATTCAAGCGTCTCACACTTGTTTGCCGAGCAAGTGGCAAGTCCTAACATGGGCGAATTTACAATGAGTCTGACTGGAGGCTCGGTCCATTCTGAACTTGTCAAGAATTAATTGGTGTGTCTTCTTTTGTCCATAGAGTGTATACTATTTATAGAGCCGCTTTTGCTCAAGCATAAGGCGGCTCTGAAGCACACTGCTCGCCACACTGGCATGGCTAATTACCTCCACGCTACTTGTGGATAAATGGTTGACTGCGCTCCTTGAGAGGCTGCAGCAATACAGAAAAAAAATCTCTCAGGCCCACCGCAGCCCTCGGAGAGCCGCCTTCGACACTCAACAGGAAGCGACGCCTGGCGACTTCCGACAGTGCCGCCGTCTTCACAGTTGTTTGTCCGGTGTGACGCTGGGGCCTCCGCGAGTAACTTGTATACCCCGAGCATGACCAATTGCCGCTAATGCCACTTTCTATGTTGTGTTGTTTTTGATTTTTGATGTATTTATCCCCCCCCCACCCCTCCAACTGAGCACTCAAGGCATGATGGTGCTTTGTGACAGGGATCGGGTCATCTCGGTGTGGACAAAGTAGGTCTTCAACTCCCCTTTGCCCTTCACGTTGATGATGCCTCGACATGAGCACATGTAGCCCAGCGTGGATAAGATTTCGCTCGTCTCCTCCGTCACCTGCAGGAACAGCCAAGAAGACATTTTTAAAACAACAACAACATGCGACACGTTTTTTTTTTCAAATTCCGCACCTGGATTTTGCCCAGAACGCCCGTGGTCTCCATCCTACTGGCCACATTCACGCTGTTTCCCCAGATGTCATACTGAGGCTTCTGTGCCCCGATGACCCCCGCAATGACCGGTCCATGATTTATCCCTTGGCACACGCAAAACACACAAATCAACAAGTTATACTCCGGAAAGTACTGACGCTCACACGGTCTGCTCTTACCGATTCGCAGCCGGAAGTCATTGAAAGAATGTTTGTTAATGACGTCGAGTTTCCCGACCAGAGCGAAGGCAAACTCCACCATGGTGCCGATGTGCATGTACTGTCTGTCATGTTCCTGTCGGAACGAAGCATAGCCTTCAAACAATTCAAACTGTAATCGTGAACATAAATGGATCGCATGAAAAACGTGTTTGCGTTTCCTGTTGAAATTGTGTTTTCAGTTATGGAGAACAAACAATGACACATAACACTGGTCAAATTTTAATAAGAGATGGCTTAATGTGACCCGGGTTGTGTTTTCTGGACACTGATTTCAGAAATGTTTTTACTTTTTGTCTAGCACGTCAGTTTAAAAAAAAAAAAAAAGATATTTTGCGGGTTTTTAAATGTGACTTATAAAAGCTTGCCACTATGCTGGGAACTTCTATTCACTCATGACATATAACGTTGGCTACATCTTACCTTTATCTATTTGCCACTGGAAAAGCTACAAAATAATTAGCACATTAAATTGCTCTACAACGGAAAATAATGACCCACTATTTCTGAAAAATTAATCTTTTTTTTTCTGTGTGTGTGTGTGTGTGTGAGTGCAAAATGGAGTGTCAAAGCGTGCCTGTGCGCACTCTGGTCCTGGCGTCAAGTTGAGTCCGGTGGCCGCCATGTAGGTACTCCCGATGGTCTTAATCTTCTCCACTCCACTGAACTTTGGCTTTGAAAGCAGCTGAGGACACGGTGGGGGCAAGAGTGGGGTTAAAGCGTGTCACATAATGTGAACACAAACAGGAAGTCACATGACACCGCCGCGTTTCGCTTGGCACTCGCACCACCCTCCGTGTTTTACACTCACACTCGACAAGCCATTGTTTGCTCTGACGAGCGGAAAATCAGGTCCGCTGTACCTCATCAAAATCCGCGATGATCTCATTGAGGAGACGGAGGCATTCGAGTCCTTCCTTGTTGACATCCGACTCGGTGTAAAACTCCTTGAAGTCCGGGATGGAGGCGAACATCACGCACACGGAGTCGTACGACTGATGATAAAGGTCCTGAAGACAAGCAAACGTCTTCAAACATACATCAACCTGAAAAACACCTTTGGAACACATTGCAGTATGACTTGAACAGACCCCCCCCCCCCCCCCAAAAAAAAAGGCATAGGAAATGCTGCATGATGTGCCTTTAAGAGGCGGGGTGGCATCACAATGCCACGAAATGCCATCAAAGTGACATGTTGAAAATATCCACGGCTTAGTGAATTTGTCAAACTGTGAATACGTGCACGCTTCGAATCCGGGTCACGGCTCCAACTGAAAAGTTCTGGAAAACTCCTCCCCGTCCTTTTTTCTTGAATGTTATCCAAACAGGGACAAGCAAAAGACGGGATAGTCTCAGTCGAGCTACGGCTATTAGGGCGAGCAACGTATTTTGCAAGGCGAGGTTACAGTATTGTCGTCGTCAAGACAACGGCGCCACGAGCTGACCTCATTCTTCCAGTTGCGTCCCAGGAAGTGTTCAGCCACGTGGGCGGGCAGGACGTTCTCCAACAGGACTCGGTTGAGATTCTCCATGGTTTCGATCTCCTCGCACTCCCGCTTGAACTTGTCCCTCCACAGGAAGTCCAACCTACAGTAATATTCATTCTGTTACAGGACGACACAGAGTAAAGAGACACGGCCGTCATTCCCAGACAGCGCTTGGGTCATGGATCACAAAGTAGGCCTCCCGCATCAGAAGATTCGCGTATTCGATCTTATGTGCTTATTTTCTTGATGATTAATTCCTTTTCATGGTTTGCCTGTGGAAGTCAACGAGTGGAGCGCATGTTTGTCTCATCGAGCCGAGGTTCTTGGTTCTTACACAGGTACTCCGGCTTCTTTTCACTTTTGAAAAACATCTTTTTGGATTCTGCTTGTCTCCAATAGATATATAATAACGAAAGTTTTTGTGATCCAGAAAAGGACGCAAAGCTAGTTCATTCCAAAACTTTTGCCACCATACTACTGTGTACTGCAAGCTGTATAACTCATTGAAAAAAAATACTGTACAATAAATAAAGAAAGAAACCACCGAGATAATGTGCTTGCACAGCCGAGCACATGTTCAAAATGAATGAATCACACCTGCCGTCCGATCAACCACAATGTTCAGACACTCTAGTCGGCTAGTCGCCAATATTTCCTCATCCTCCACGCTTGAGGCACTTTTGTCTGCATTTTGTTGTCAACAGCAGGCGTGACCTATGCAGGTGAAAACCTCCCTGGAGTGTGTGTTTGTGTTGGAGACAGGGGTCTCCGGCTCCCACCGCCGTTGCGCTCACATATCCGGGAGCTCCGGGCTACCTGTGGGCCGGCCCCCCGCAGAGTGTTTGAGTTATTAGCGGCCCACATGATATATGTGAGCAGTGCAGCTTTTTTTTTTTTTTTTTTCGCCCCGTGTGATTCGAGTATGCCGCCAACTTAGCCGACACGGAGAGCTGAAGCGCTGAGATCTATCTATATCAACATACAGCATGTGTCCGGTCCAAGGGGAGAAAAAAAGTGGGCCGGAAGGAAAGGGAGGAGGGGGAACCGGCTCATTTTAGATGCAGTTTGGAAAGCGGCTAACATGATTGTAAACAAGCTTCACTCTAAATGGATTGAAAAAGGCTCATTTGAGCTGACGCTGGAATTTTGCAATGCAAATGATCTAAAGTTGGCAATTAAAATGGATGCGCCGCGGCCACAATATGCAGGATTAGTTTACGCATGACTCGGCGGCGCCATATTGATTTTTTTTTTTTTGCACAACATTGACAATTACGTGGGCGATGTTCAAGTGCCAGACACCAGACAGGAGTTGATTTGGTATTCAGGTTTGTGCTCATCTGCTTAATGCTGAATAAGCCAAAGAAAAGGAAGCATAGAAAATGCAAGAGTACATTGCTGGCATCGGGCAGAATCCTTGTTCAGACGCGCATATTGCAGCGGGCCATTTTCAAGCCCTTGAGATGCCTCAAATCATTTGAAAAATAGCACACACGCATGTGGACTGGCACAAAGTATACATGGAGAACATTTAAGACAAATAATACGTCCCGAAAAAAAAAATATCCAATAAAACCAATATCCCCCGCCCCCCAATTGACTCTTCCACTACCACGATGTGGAATTGTTTTGAGGATGGGGTCGATGGTTCAACCTCAAACTGCATGCAGGTAGGACAAACCTAATAATAGGATAGTCACACGACGCATTTTGTTTCCGAGACAGAATGTCCTCCTCCCATCTGTTGACAGCGACACAGAATGAGGACACGCTGCGCTGTCTGGACCAACTGTGGCTCGCTGGGGAGAGCGTGTGCCTTCTTGGTACTCTTGATACTCTGGAGGGTGCCCTCCCATCGAGAACATCTGCTCTGGGGTCAACGCGGACGGATGGCATTGCCAAAAGAAAGCTAAAAACGGGCCGATGAAAAGTGTGTCGGCTGAGCTTTTTTTGTCTCCCTCACTTTTGGCGACGTGGAGGGAGCCAGAAGAAAGCGGGTCACGCAGGCGGCTTCCAAGCTACACCGGCGTTTCATAGAATTGCTTTAAATTGTAGTTCAAGGGAAGTAAATATTGCATTTTTTTTTGTGGGGGGTGTAAAACGTAAGCCTTGACTCAAGACGGGGTGGCAACACTGCGCTGAATCTGCATCCTATCAAATCATGTTGACTTCCCCCAGATGGCTTGCTTCGGACTAAGTCAAATATGAGAGGCAGGACCCTAAACCGCATCAAACACGGACGGCATTTTAAGAACAGCCACTGACCTGGCGAGCCAAGACCAGCAGAGTGATGAAGAAGATGAAGAGCGACACAGAGCCCATTGTCTTGAGGTCCTTCAGAATTCCTGGTCTAGTCGGGAAGAAGCGCAATCAAAGCAAAGTATCCATATTTAAGTCCAAACCGATCTTCGAGCGCAATAGAAAATTATCTACAGCAACCCAAAATGCCAGATTTGTTGTGATCTATTCAAAAGAAGAGACGCGTACAACTCGATAAAAATCTTTTAAAAATAGAGAATTTGTTTTAGTCGGAGGCAAGGTTCCCGTGAAAAATGCCCAAATGGGTGAATCCAGCCAATGGCAAAGACGACGGAGGAAATTGTATCGGCAAAAGTGGCAAGCGAATCCCTGCTTTTTAATTCGGACTTTTCCCCATATGAACAGCCTCGGCGCAAACTCCCATTAAACAAGAAGCGAAGGTGAGGTGAGGGAGGAAGAGCTTCCATTATCTGTCTCAGCCGCGGCAATTCCAGCTGCCAATCAAAAGTGCCCGCGGAGAGTACGCTCAGGTACCGGTCCAGCGCCTGGGTGCTGTACAGAGCTTTGCTGAAGCCGTCGAGCAGCGAGGCGTGCGTCTGGAGGATGATGACGTTGTAGATCACCAAGGCGACCAGCATCACCACCATCTTCAGCTCGTAGTTGATCCTCAGGAAAACCGAGCACGACACCAAGCCCAGAATGCAGCAGTAGATGAAGTACTGTGGGGGGGATACGCACGTTCACTCCCTTCTTTCATCTTGATTGACAGTCCAAACGGAAACTCTCACAATGGACCGTTCGCTCAACCCTCGGCGGTACTCACGAAAGGCACTTTCTTCCATTGGCATTCAAATGCGGGAAGGCTACTTCATGGAACGTTCAAGAACGCAGTAAATAATGGTGACGTGCTGGCCGGGATAGGCCTCTCGTGTGCACAATCAGAATTCATCAGTCACAGAAAGGGGAAGCTTTCGATCTCACAGGAAGTCAGTCCCCTTGCGTGTGAAACATGTCGGCTTCTCGAGCGATTCACTTCAACTTCTCCGCGGTAACTGAGTCTTTTTTTTTTTTTTTCTTTCTTGAGGGAACTCTGGGTCGTCTTTCCTGGAATACTTACCGGCAGATAAAAACGGCTTTCCCCCGCTGATTGAGCCTGGTCGTCCGGCATGGGCACGGTGCCGTTTGTTAGATTCGCAGGGGGACCGGTTGCGATCGCGTCAGGGGAACCCACTGCGGAGACTTCCTGCATGGATTTCCCAGGATCCTCCACAAAGAACTGTCAGCAATTCCAGAAGTCGTGAATTCGGGCTCATATTATGACTGACTGTATACGCTAAAAACAGTCTTAACAAAATAATAAGAATCATTTTAATAAGGCACATTTTGAAGCCCCAATTACAAAAAAATAAATAAAACGTCTCTTCGCACCATAGCATTCCGATGTCAGTCAACGTACGACAGTTTATTCATTGAACACAAGTCACAACATCTCATTTGATTTCATGAAAGTGCTGATCAAGCGTGTCACGGGAACAAGACAAAGTGAAGCGCGCATGTCAGGCCTCATGTCAATCTACAACCGAAAGTGTTGGTGGCGATGCACGCTTGTCGCGGCCGTCACACGTTGTCAACCCGCGCGCGGATTCGTAGCGGTAATTAAGCGTGAAACGTGACAATGAACGTCGGGATCCTGTCGCCGCCTCGCAAACGCACTCGGTTGCCGCGCGTGCGACGTTCTCACCATGTTGAAGACGGCCATCACGAGGATCAGGGCGGTGGTCGTCATGGTGAGGACCAGTCGCAACCAAGGATTGTTGGTGACGATGATGCGGGAGGACGCGTTCCACCAGGGGAAAGAGCACACCGGCCCCTTCCGTCCTTGCTTGGACATGCAAAAAAACAAACAAATGACATCGAGGGACTGTATTAAAAAGATCAAAGAATTGTCTACTTTTATTTGTCTTGCTGAATGAAAGGAGCTTTCAAACCCCGAACCTCAGAAACGTGCTCAGCACTCACACGCTGTGCTCGCCCCTGCTATGTCTGGTGAAATTCAAATCATTTACAATCATAATTGTAATTCGGTCGCAGGCAATGTTGAGGTTTAGAAAATCTTTAGTCGGTTGTGTAATTTCACAGGCGGGTGAGCAGGCACTCCCGGAAGTAATCCGGGCGCACAATACCTCATTAGTTAACACGGCTGACATTTCTCCAGATTGAAAGAAATTGCCTTTTAAATGGTGTTCTGTTCTCTGTCAACCAAGAAGAAAAAAACCAAAACAAGAAAGCAAATACCTTGTCGTTTCTTTTCGTCCCCTCCATTTGTGCGCCTACCGTGAGGACCTTTTATCAAGTCCCTCTTGAACAATAGACAAGAGATTTTCAATTTCTATGACAACCTCATCGAGTATTCCCGGCCACCCTTTTTAAGCTTTTATTGAGAAACGCGCGCCGAATTAATGACCTTTGCAAAAACAATCCCTTTCTAAGTGACAAGCGGGTCGGACGTCAAGGTTATTGATAAGCATCGGTGCGGTCGAGGCGACCCAAATTACACTCTCCAGAAAAAAAGAACTTGGGAGACCGATGAGGTCTTAAGGTGGCGGGATGTTGTGTGAAGATGAATCCCAAAACAGCTTGCAAATAAAAACCATGTTACAATGTACTCATTATAAGCCCTCAAGAGGAAATTCAATTTACACCCTGGTGCGCACTTGAAAGATTTTCTCATTGTCATTACTGGGGTGCTGTGAGTCGATTTTAAACCCCAATAAGGCTCTTACAAGCAAACAAACAAACAAACAAAGAAAAACTGAGGTGAACATCGCGGATGTTCGTGGAGAAATACGTTCATACCCACCAGAACGTGACCAGCAAAGCAAAGAACCAGGATCAGTGCCAAAAGCAAGAAGGCCAGGCCGAAGGATATCCCCAGCACAGCAGTTCTAGGACACAGACACCGAAGGAAAAGCCGTGGCAGCATTTATTATCCCTGATATCCAACTTCAGGTCTATGTCCTCGTATGCCCCCTTCGTATGCATCACTTGTAAGACAAATCAGAACAACGGTAGGGTGACTTGTGACCAGGTCTGACTTACTGTATATGCCACTTCTGGCTTGCTGGTACGCAATTAAAACTTAGTGTGCTGCACTTGGAACACGACTCGGCTCATCGGGTTGACATTTGCGAGACGTTAACAGCCTCCCGGATCTGACTGCTAGCCCCAAAATGTAAGACAAGCTAGTCGGACGACGACATGTTACCAAGCGAGGCAAGGACACGCACTAGTTGACAACTGGTTGTGACTAGTACTGGTGACATTTTCAGTTTTCCGTGTCATCTTGCACACACGGCAAGCGAGGAACGTCATGAAGATTTCGAATGTATCCTGCCCAGCAATCCATTGATCAGAAGTCAGCATTTATCAGAGTGTAGTGAGGATCTATGTGGGCTTTTTTTTTTTGCGGTCATGTCGTTACGCATCGGCGAGTCTAATTTAAGGACGGGCGTCATAAAGCGGATGATGTCACGGCGCGGCCCTGCCACAAATAGACCAAAGGGGAAGAAAGAGACAGCCAAAGAGGGCCAAATTAGAAAATCAATAACCGTTCAGATGCTGAATAACCCTTTTGGCCCGCCCAGGCAGTAAATTAGCATGACTCGTCCTCCTGGCCGCCGCACTTTGATTTACCTGATCTATAATCGCCGACAGCACAGCGTCGTTCCATCCCCCATCTGTATTCGAACATCCTGCCTGCCGCTCCCCAGCCCCCCCCCCCGGACCTCTTTCATGAGTCCGCTGCCATCCAATAGCTTTTTCAACATCAATCTGCCGCCGCAGCCGGAGCTCAGGCGGCACGGCGCGTCGACGTCTCCGGCCCGCCGACCGGTGGAGCCAACTTACTTGGGCAAGACGAGGACTTGCACGACGAATATGCAGGAGAAAATGAGGCAGGCGCACATGATGTAGTACTTGAACGCGGGTAAGGTTGTGGATCTGTACTGTTGACAGAGGAGAGGATGCTGTCAATTCAGGACAAAAGGATGATTAAGAATAAAATAATGTACAGCTGCTCAGATAACTTGTACACGATATATATATATATATATATATATATATATACACACACGCTGTGTATATTTAGTAGGGGTGTCGCACATTTGTTTGCATCATTTGTATTTCCTCCATTGAAATGAAATGAAATATGAATCATCTCCTCCAGGCCTGACCTGTTTTTGATTTGACAAAAAGAAATGCATTGCATTTTGTAATTGGTCGTCACAT
Source organism: Hippocampus comes (assembly GCF_001891065.2). Taxonomy (NCBI): domain Eukaryota; kingdom Metazoa; phylum Chordata; class Actinopteri; order Syngnathiformes; family Syngnathidae; genus Hippocampus; species Hippocampus comes. The sequence goes on along the minus strand of NW_017808402.1, from coordinate 566,030 downwards.
AAACAGATCAATTATGGGAAGGACACAAAAACACGCACCAAAAAAGAAAAATCTAATTTAGCAGTTTTTTTTTCTTTTGCCTTTTTTTTTTTTTTTTTTTTGTATGGGAAACTGGTTGGAGTGGTCATTAAAAAAAAAAAGGGTTTGCGGTGCCGTGCATCACATCACTTGAGGCCCACAAAAGCCACAAAAGCAGATCTTTATAATTACATCTGGGCGCATCTGCCACGTCGCTCTCAAACAGATTCGGCACCAATTTGTTGTTTTCTTTTTAATTGGCTCGCACAGCTGTCGCATTGGTTAGTCACCGCGAATGGGGATGTGGCGTTTTGCTTGGGAAGCAAAATCAACTCTTCGCCACTTGGAGGGAAACTCAGCGCACCCTCGACGATTAGCCAAGTACAAAACAAGACTTTTTTTTGAATTGAATTGCTTTGGTTCAGGGTTCAAGAGCGCAGAAGAGGAGACGCAAGTGCATACACGGCAAGTTGTTGGCAACTGGAGCCGTCTCTTTAATGACCTCGGTTGCACAAGTAGCAGTTGATGGCAATTGATTGAGTCCGAGAACGACGGTGAGCGCCGGCGTTTTATATGCATTGGCTTTACCTCTGCCTCCAGGGCTTTGTTGTGAAAGAACAATGAGATCCTCTGGATGTCCTCTGACTTCAGCCACTGTCTGCAGAGCGAGCGGGGGGGGTCACAGTATTTATTAAGCCGCACAACCTGCACGCGAGTCACGTTTGCCATTTCAAAATGCGTATTCGCCGTTGGTTTCCGCTTACTTCTGTGAGTTGATGCCGTCGATGGTGCGAATCATCCGCTCGTTGAGTTCTTCCTCAAACCTCCTCCTCTGCGACTTGGACCTTATTGAGCATAGCAAGAGCGGGTTTATTAGACAACACGTCAAAAATCAAAAACGCAGCCCCCAAAAGGCAATCGCGGCTCACCTTTCCCGTCGCTGGAAGTGGTACTGCCCCATCGGAACGTCCTAGCGACAAGAATCCCATTTTGACACGTCAGCAATGATATTTTTTAAGAGTCGTACTCATCGTATAAGCGTCCTGACCGTGGTGTTGATCTTGCCGTTGTCCGTGCTCATGCTGTCGCGGTGGTGGAGGTTGGCGAAGGGCTTGGCGGCGCCCCACGACTCCAGATAGCGGGTCATGCGGACGGACGCCCTCATCTTGCCGCCATCCAGAGACGGGCGAGAGCGCAAGCCCAGCAGAGGGCTGTGCTTGGCGGTCTGCCACATATTGAAAGCACGTTTTGTTCACGGAGAAAAGAATTTGGGGAAGAATCTCTCTTGCTGTCGTCATGCTATCTATTTGTATGGAAGCATGAAAAAAAATATGGCTCATCATGCTAGTTCAGAGTCAATTTCTTCTCCTCTCCCGGCATTTCTCCATGTCCTTTTTCTGCTCTTTCCCCCCCCAAATTTTGGAGGCCTATTTCGGAATATAACCTGCGAGAACTCGCCGGATGTTCCCCAGCGAAGTTAAATGGAGGGTGTAACAGGCCGCCGAAAAGCCATCCCTGTCCGAATAGAAAGCGACACGGCCCTTAATGGTTGCGCCGATGCCACCGCGGGTGCACTGACGGTGACATTCAATCACAATGACTGCAAAGACGACACATGCCGTCAGCCTGCGGCCCCTGTGTGGCCTTCTCCATTCAAAGCTTCTTGAAAATGTCATCAAAGTCCTGCCGCCTTTTTCAAATATCTGACAGGATATTAAAAAGCTCATAAATGTGAATGGAGGGAGTGCGAGGCGGAAGTCCAGCCGTACTTTGTGAGGGAGTCACATGAAACAATCATTTTGCCTGCTCTGCCCTACTTCTATGTGCATCCAGTCCATGAATAGTCTTTTCTACTTTCGATACTGTTCTGTAGATTAAGGCTGTTCATTCTATTTTTTCTAACGGATCCCGGTTTGAGTATTTACTCTCGGAGCGCTCATCGATACCATTGTATCAATACTTTTGATATATGAAATTTCATTTGCCGCAATCACCAAAAAAAAAAAAAAAAAGTCCTTTCGTTCTGGCACAGATGATGATTTGCCCGCATGCCGCACTAACCCGCCGCAGTATAGCGCCAACTACTGTCGAGGAGGACTTACTCAATGTTGCCCTGGGGCTACCCACGATTAGGAGGGGCCTCTAAAACGTGGAAATCGGAAATACGACGTAGACAAATAAAACCCGTGCTTTTCTTTCAACAGCAGGCCTTTCTAAAAATGTCCCCGAAATCTTTGAATGACAGCGTATACGGCGTATCCAACAATGGGTCTTTTTTTTTTTTAAACATCAAATTGTCTGGGTGATTGAAAGCTTTTGAACAGTCGAGAGTCGTACAAGTATTTCAATTCAAGGATGTGTCTCTGACTTTGATGCGTTCTCCCCACCTTGGGGTTGATGACCAGGAAGGTGGCCACGCCGTGTTCTTTCAGGTACGAGTCTCGACTCTGTCCGTCCCCTGGCTCCACCTTGTAGGAGCCCTTCAGGTACTCCAGAGTCACTGAGGAGATGTGCACCCTCCTGCAGAAGACAAGCTCACATTTGGGTATCTCCTGCAGCTTGGCTGGCCTCTAGTGTAATTTCGAGCTTTTGGTAACTCCCCGAAGAAAAGAAAAAGGGTCAATATTGTTTTGCTTAAAACAGAAACGGATGACGGCGGCGGTGTTATTTGTCAGACTCCTGTCGGAAGGCACCACGGGGAACAAATCACGAGCTGCCTTGGTGGGACAATATCCCGGCGCTGGCTGCACAATGGCTGAATCTTAACTCCAAAACTTGGATTGTCAAAATGCACGTCACGTTCCATGATGTCAGTATGCCAACGGCGCCTAATATAGCGTGACCGGTGTGCGTGTGTCCTACCCCGGCACACCTCCCGCCTCCATGTGATTAGCGAGCGTCACGTCGTGCGACCACACGTCGTATTGCCACTTGCGGAGGCCGATCACGCCGCACAGGACGTTCCCGGAGTGAACGCCGACACGCATGTTGATGTCGACCCTGGTGGCATCTCGAACTTTCCTGAAAAGCGACGCCACGTACACGTTTGAAAGATGGCAAGATGTCCCGCGCCGCAAAAAAAAAACATGCACGTTAGTTTGGTTGAAGAAGCCAAATTGTCAAAAGGCGCGGATATGAGTGTGAAGGCCGTTGGGTTTGGGAAACAAATCATTACACCCGACCAATTCTGCCCTGCAACAAATGACTAACGGAGACAAACAAAAACTTCTCTTAAAAAAAAAAAAAAAGCTATGTCATTTATCATCACAATTATCATGCCAGAGATTTTTTTCTTTTTTTTTGTCATTTGTTTGAAGTCATTAATATTTGCCTGGACCAGGCTTATCAGAATGCGTTCACATTTTGTTTACTCGTGAGTTCAAACAGAACTAAAGCCAGCTCTGGCTTTCTTCCTGCTCCGATGGGCATGTGTGCGCGCGCGGACGTGTGAAGGAGAGAGAGCCAAAGAGTGACACAGAGAGAGAGCGAGAGAGAGAGAGAGAGAGAGATTTGGTATTTTACTTGATGGCCTCACACATATCCAAGCCCATCTTCACACAATTCCTGGCGTGGTGAGGCAGAGATTCCGGCAGACCAGACACGCAATAATAACAGTCCCCCAGGATCTTGATTCGCATGCACTCGTTTTCCTAACGGGAGGACAAAGAGGAAAATATGGAAGAAATGTTTCCAAAAGAATGTGTCCAAAATCGTGCACCTTTCTGTTAGAGGAATCTATGGGCGAAATTGTATCATGTTTAAAGTTTCATTTGATCTGTGCACGTTGAAGCGTCTGGGTGCGTAATTCGCACCCCCAAATTCCTGTTCAGAAGGTGCCGGCCATTTGGGCGGAGGGCTGTTGCAGCCCACACCACAATTAACACATCAAGGCGGGTGGGCGATCAGAGGAGAGAGGGCCAGATCCGGTCACAAAGGGGGAACGAGTAATTTGGGAACAGCGGTTGAACAACAAAAGACGATTTGAGAACACCCGTCGCGCCCAGGCGACATTTGTCATCCGCAAAGTCCGCGATATGTTGATACAGTGTAGACCAGACCAAAAGGCGCCAACGTGCCGGTGGTTCAAAGCTCATACCCAGGTAACCAATCACTACCGAGGGGCCGGACCAGGGGTACGGTATGCAAATATCGGGGGCAATGATTTTCTTGTATTTGCATATGTCACAAATAAATGTCCGAACTCGAGGAGGGGGGGCTCTGAGCGTGATCACGGAGCAACTAAACCGTCGTTCGCTCTCAGAGATCCGCTTCCGTCGATATTGAAGACAATTTTCCTGTGTGCCGAGTCGTTTCTTTAACCTTGTCCGAGAAAATCTCTGACATTTCTGACAAATTTGTGCGCGGTACGCTGTTTCTGTTTTTTTTTCCCTCCTCGAGACCAGCGGTACTCAAATCTTTCAGCGGCGAGTCACGCCTGAAAGTAGACCAAGCGCTCCGTTTCAAATCACGATTCGATTCAAATGCGTAGCACAAAAGTCATCAAGGTTGCAACTAAATAAATGCCGTACAGACCGGTTTCTCGACGAGCATTTCTTTTCGTTTTGCCGTGAAGCCGTATTTGGAGTCCTCCTGATAGCGTTGATTGGATGTCACCTTTTGGAAGTATATTTTCAATTTTGGAGAACCATCGCTTTGGACACATCCATCAAGGCCAACATCACGCCCCCACTCACATAACATGAGTCTACATTCCACATGTGGGATGCGGAGCGTCAGCTCGTGGCTGGACCGGTCTTATATAACAGCGGCTCCGTCCACCGGCGGGCACGAAGCGTCAAGAGCCTGACTCAAGCTCTCACAAGCGCCAGATAAGCTCTTGCAGCCCACGTCTTTTATACCCCTTTTCCACCATAGAAAATAAAAATCGCCGCTCGTTCGGCGCTGGAGCAGGGGCTGTGCTTCGTTGGTGCTTAATTAGCAAGTTCTTACGAAGTACACATTTGGTTTTCCACCGGCAAAGAGACAAGTTAGGAGCTACATACATCGTTACGTCATCGTAAAGCGCATCGACATCACCGCTTACGTCGACGTTTACCCAAGAGCGCCTGCGCCATTATTGATAATACTAATAATAATAATATGCTGTTAGCATCTGCTAGGCAACGTAGCGATTACACTTTTATGTAGTACATAACAGTCAGGGACATGCAATCAGCAAAGCCTGATATGTTTCTTCATCATTTCTGCGAGTCAGTGATCGCATGCCATGTGGGCACACCCGCCGTCGCTCTTCTGGTGGGACACCATTGTGCCGGAGTTCACCGCTCAACAGTTTGTGCAAAACCGCCGTGTGTCCAGGGAGTCGTTCCTCCACATCTGTGATCATCATAATAACCCCAGACCACGCCCCCTGACATAGTTGGTGCCAGAGCCTAGCCCGACCAATAAATGGGGCCAGTTTAAGAGGACCAGAGCCAATTTCGGTGGTGGAAAAAGAAAGAACTGGTGCTAACCTGGGCACTGGCCCGGAACAAGCGCAAGCACAAGCACAAGCGCAAGCGCGGTGGAGAAGGGCCATTAGAGGGGCCGTGAATGGCCGCAGGACAGGGGCAGAGATGTGTTGATTGACCGTCATTTGATCGACGGCGCCAGACAGACTCTCTCATTATTATTTATAATGAAGCAGATTGATCAGGCGGTACCAAATGAGAAAAGGAGCCATTATTTTACACGTTACTTTATTTCCAATCATTGAAGTCGAAGAGAAACTCAAACTTTTAACGAGGCTGAAGCATCTGTCACCTGTTAAAATGTTACTCCGTCCTTAGATTAACTTTGCCTGATTTGAACATACGACAAGAGTGAATAGGATTTTCCGCATTAAAAATGAAATGGTTTCCGACCTTGCATACACACAGCTCATTTTGGTCAAAATTGAAGGTTAAAGAGATCGGATTTTTTTTTTTTTTCACTCATCATAAAAGATGAAGTCAAAAGCTCTGCTTCGGCAGAAACTGCTCAATGAAATGCATTTTTTTTTAAAATTGGCTTTTAGCTAATTTCGAGGAAAAAAAAAAAAACAAGTATCAAGAGCCAAATCTTTTTTAAGGCATACTAGACAGCCTATATATTTGAATGAAATAATGTAAAACCATTTTAGATACCATCATTGTGTGGCAAAATAAAACCAAATTAATTCAAAGGCAGCGGCGGTGGTGTACAGCTTGTGATTGGCTTCGGCTCGCTAGAGAAAGTGGTTGGATGGATGGCTGATTTACATGTAAATACATGCTAAGGAACATTTTTGTGACCGTACCTTAGCAATCTGGTCAAACTTTCCAAAAAGTTCGTTGAGCATGTGCACGAGCTCCCCTGGTGCGCAATCGCTGGCCAGCCTGGTGAAGCCCACGATGTCGGCATAAAGAATACTGCGGGAATCGGGAACAAAGAGCAATTTGCCGTCATTGCGCCTCAAAGGGGGCTCTTGGATCTTTCAAGGAAAAAAAAAAGGTTCTTGTTACATGCACAGCACTTTGTTCCAGCTGCTGTTGTTGTTCGAGCGCTATAGAAAGGAAGTTGAGTATCGTGCGCATGTGTGATTGTTTCCCAACCTCTGGCGCACAACCGCACGTGCGCACGCACACGCACAGACTCACACTTGAAGGCCACTTAAGGATATTGTCATATTCTTTCCTTGTTTAGGAAATCAGCTTTCCAGAGGACATTCCTTGGAGAGGCTCTCACGTTAAGCCCAAATGATTGTACTCGCCTCGCTTTTGTACACGAAAAGGGGGAGGGGGGAGAGATAAAGTGACCTCGGCTTACAATGAAGCCGGATTAACGCTGATTTGATATTGTCCGTGGCAACAATACGAATACAAAGATTGGGAGGAGGGGAAGGACAGACGACGACGGTAAGGAAATAAAAGCAGGTGATCGAAGATGAGAGGACGCCAGAGTGGGTCGCAGTCCAAGACGAGATGATGACGAGCAAGTAGGGGGGGAGGACATTGTGTCATAGTTTCAACAAAAGAGCAGAGAGCAGCGATGAGAAAAGAAATTCACCTGACGTTGGTGTGCCGCTGCACGTACAGGTTGTGGAAGTTGTTGGTGTTCTCGGTGCGACCGAACTTTGGGCCCTGAAGCCGCTGGATGATCTCGGCTTTCATCACTCTGGCGATGTGAGACGGCAACAGGGACAGGAGCAAACGTTCCTAAGAAGTGGGGGGGGGGGCAAAGTGACTTGACAAATTGTGAATGGAGTCGATCGCAGGAACGGCAAATAATTCATGTTAATGTTAATTATGTGGGAAAAAAAAATGTACAAAATGAGTTCTTGCACTTAAAGTTGATTTTGAATTTGGCCATTCCTGATTTAGACAAAAGATTCCGAAGGCATTCCGAAATTTTAAATCTGGAACATCAAAATCGGTCAGATGAACGAACCCTTTGCACACCGTGCAGCCGATTTTCACATGCAAAAAAAAAAAAAAAAAAGGCGCGGCACTCTGCCCTGCACTTTGGTCGGTTTTGTTGAAGGCTTTGTGGCGTTACATGACTGGAACTGTTGTGTAACCACTCAAAGTAGTGTTTTGTTCCTTTCGGGGTGCTTTCATTTAGTCGAATGCCCATTAGGTGTTCCAGGCTGATGTTTCAGACGTGCGTTTCGTGTGCATGCTACAGAGACTGAGTAGCCGCCTTAGGGGGTGTGACTCACAAATGCAGCTAAGAGCACAGAGGGTCATTACACCGTTCGCTCACAGCTCCGACTCATTTCCTAAAACACAGCGGAAAATTAACAAGATTGAGAGGTTGCGGGCTGCTGGGCCGCACCAAAAATAGACAACTTTAACACCCACTTCACTGCATGCCTCTCTTATTACAAGGATGTTGGATAAATGGACTAAAGTGATGTTTCAGTCAGTGGTAGGTAATGAATGGGATGGTGGGCCATTTTGCTTTTACGCTCCCAATTTCCGGACCGGGTCGGATGCATTGAAATATGACATATTATACAACGCTGTCATCGATAACATTCGCACTGTGTCGTGTCCATCGAGATTAGAGAGCGAACGAAAGAGAGGAGGAGAGAGAGAATCATACACTGAAATGGAAATCTTTTGACAAAAATATACAAAGCTCTCCGATTGACTGCCAAGCAATCCCGGGTGCGTTCCGCCTCTTTCCCAAAATCAACTGGGATCGGCTCCAGCTCACCCGTGACCCTTCCGAGAACGGGCCCTGTCGAAAACGGATGGCTCGTCATAGCCAGTCCCACCTGAGTGTACTCTCAGTTATTAATTTGGGCTGTCGCTGCCCTTTCACGGGCTCAAACAAACGCTGAATGTCAAGATTTTAATGCCAAGCAAATGTCACGGAAAAAAGCCTCCTTCCATATGGGATTGGCAAATAACCAAATTAACCTTAACTAAAGTTAATTGCCCTGTGGGGATCAATAGGTTTCTCAATCCGATTCTGACAAAGTGAGCTACGAGAATATTTTGCAGGAGAAGAGGTTGTCATTTATTTTCGGCTCTCGGAAAATCCGCGCGAGAAATATTTTTTCAAACTTCTGAATAGCCATCCGTCCATTTGACACGTGGCACGCTCACAGCTGACAACGAGGCACTCTGGTGGCCACGCAGCTGACTATACGCAGGGAGGAAGCATTTTGGGGGTGTGGCTAATTGGATGTCGCAAATGCGGCGGATAAGTCGATATTTCGTGGCAGAGGGGCAACTTTTGCCGCACTCCGAAGCGCATCATATGAGGCCGTTTTAGCCACGCCCAGAAATGGTTTCTTCTCTCTTTATCCTCAACCCCACAAATGCATCAGTTGTCCGTTTCTACCTGCTGGTGCTTCTCAAACTCCAGCTTGATGGGGGACTTGATGCAGTTACAGGTGTCCTGGTAGGTCTGCTTGAGCGCCACGTCCATCAGGTGCTTGTGGTACGCCCCCGCTAAGTTACCGCAGGTGAAGATAATCACGTTGGCCAGGATCTGCACACGTATGCACACCAAAAAGAACACGGCGTTTCAAAAAAAGCGCACCGTGGTGACGCACGCTTCCCCACCATCCCCGCCTACACGATTACCTTGGAAAACCAGATAAGAGCGCACACTTCAACCGCACTTTTCCGCCGCTGTGTCAACCGCAGGCTGTTTAAAACTGTGGCCGTGCATATCAATAGGTTGTCCTTTGCTCCGCTAGCCAAGGGCAACGGGCGGAGTTAGACGTGTTTTATTTTGTGTGTGTGTGTGTGTGTGTGCGCACATCTTGGGCATCACTTTGTGGAAGTCTGGCCAACGGTGACATTTCCCTCCATCTCTGGACTTTTGATGGCACTTAGTGTATTTATGGAGACAATCGGAGCATTTCCCCGGGTGCTCTTTATGTGGCAAACAATGCTTGATTTGGATAAGTGGACATAATTCAGCTAAATTAGTTTTCGTTCCAGACACGCTGCCTAGTCTATTTTTGGACTTTACTCGTTAAGTAGAGTGGTACCTTGACTTTGACTTGAATTGGTTTCGTGACCAAGCTTAAGCATTTTACTCACGGATCAGATCAACTGACTGTTTTGAAATGCCATCGATCTCTCCCAGCCCCCCCCCCCCCACTCTAGTTACTTTTCAATCACCCTGCAGATCTCCAGGGCCCAAAACTGAATTACTGTCTCACCTGCCAGACGAGAGCTTCCAAGTCGTTGGCGACGGAAGCCAAGCAGACGCTGAGGGTGACGGTGTGCGACAAGCAGGTGACGGCGCTGGCCATGATGGCCCCTCGCATGGAGAAAGGCAGCATGGTGTACACAACAAACACAATGAACAGGAAGAAGGACACCTGAAAACACAAAAGACAAACACAACTATCGGCGTGAGAGGAATTCCTCCAAAATCAATGAAATGACTGCCTCAACCTTCACATGTCAAAATACAGTAGCAACTTGAAGGTAGTTTTATTGATTATGAAGTGAATAATCCAAAACAAATGTGAGTGCAGTTCACTACATTGGGCACCCCTATACAATTTTACGACAGTGGTCGTGGCGTGACCTCCAAATGGCGGCTCTCATCAAAGTGCGACTTCTGACGCTGTCCTTGTGGGCTTCCTCTGCGGTCAGCCCACCCTTTCCTGTTGTGATGGTGACCATCGCAGACAGGTCACCGTTTCAACCAGATGAACTCTGACCTTCCTGCCTCGTCTGTCTGTTGTCTTCCTGTGTCTTCCAGCGTCCGCTGAGGGCGACAGCTATTTGGCACAAGGGATCTGCGCGTACGTGCGTGTGCAAGCCAGCTATTATTGCTCTGACATTTTTTTTTTTTTTTTTTGGGTGCAGCCTTTTGCCAAGCACAAACAAGCTTCCAGTCGTGAGATAAGCGACGGTAAGGCGGACTGAGTTGCAGGTCCAGAAGCCTCGATCCCGTGCAAGACGGAGGGAAAGGGGCGCTTGGTATAGGCTTCCCGTTGCCACGGGAACCAAGAAGGCTGACGTCGGAAAAGCGCTCGAGCCTCCCGTAGATGGAGAGTGCGGCGTCCGGTAATTTGGGTGGAATTGACGTTGGCAGTCCAATTTCAGGCCCGTCACTCCCCGCCCCCTCCGAAGCCGGCTAGGTGCATTTCATCTCCGCCGTACTCCCGCCTGAATGTTAATACGCCCTTCCAACACCTCCAGATGGGAGCCGCGGCCGCCGTCGCCCGGCTTCGGCTATCTTGATTACCTCCCACTCTGATGTCAGCGCCTCTGATCGCAGAAACCGGCGGTAAGCTCCCAGAATATCCCGCTCTCTTACCTTGACAGCGGCGCCTTCGCTAAAGACTCCATTTCTTTCGCCGGTAATTCAGTTTAGCGAGGAAAGTGATTCTTGTGTTCCTCCCATTCCAAATTGTATCACTCTTTCTAGTATCCCATCCCACTCAAATGGTCACCAAACAGTGGGACATTGTACAACGATGTAAGACATCCACTACACACTCTAAAAACAGTGGGGTCAAAAATCTGGCACTTTCGATAAACAATGGAGCGATATTTGAGTCTGGACATAGCAACATGGAAAATGGAGCCATTTTTTCTGAAGGCAAACCCCAAATATTTGCGGATGGGTCTGTTTTTCACCCACGTAGAGTCATTTTTGACCCAACTGTTTTTAGAGTGCAGTGTCTTTTGGGACACATTTCTGGATTATTCATTTGATCCAAAATTGTGTCAAAAGAACATTCCGCAAAACAACCCCTAAAATTGTGTTGTTTTGTACAACAAAAAAAAACAAAAAACTGGGTTGTTTTGTGAAAAAAATGGTTATTCCCTTTTGACCAAATTTTTTACAAGACTGTGTTTAGACTGTAAACTTACCACCTGACCTCTGCTGCATTAATTACGATTATTACTTTTTTTTTTTAGGGTAATTAAAAAAACACTTGAACCTTTTGGGGTATGTCCAGCAGACAAACCCACCGAAATGACAAGTTTTAGGCTCAGTAGTAGTCACTCACTATTTTGCCACTGGAAAGTATCCTGCAGGCTGTTGTTGACAAATATTGTCAAAAAGTGCAAAGGGTCACTTTTTGTAGTTTGTCAAAGGAAGGATGGTAGCCAAAAGTGGAATGGTATTGTTTACATTTTAAACTTTAAAACATCATTTGAGGCAATTTACAATACCCCCCCCCCCAAAAAAAAACAAAAAAAAAAAAACAAACGGGTACATTCAAAAATGCTTGTTGGAAACCAGGCTGGGTTGTAAATGTTTCCAAGTAAGCGTAACGACACGTTGAGTCATCTGCGTCCGAGCGGCCCCTCTCGCCAGAGAGACGGGGGCCCTGCTCAGAAATTGAATAAAGCCCCGGACCAAAAGGTTAATGGCGCTCGATGGGAGCTTGTACTGTATGCGGACATGACTGCCCGACTCTGACATTCCTCCGACACAGTCTGTTTGACAGCCGTGTTTATCTGTTTACGCACGTGCGTGCGCGCCTGCGCGTGCGCACAGATTACTTGTGAGCGAGCGAAAAAGCCTATGTTGCTTTTGTCTCCTTCTGCTTCAGACCTTTTGCGTTATTAGCTCTGTGGGCTCAAGTAATCACCATCCAGGCAACCCACAGAGAGGTAGCTGCAATTTCATTTTTTTTTCCCCTCCCCTTTCTTCTCTCATTCCATCCCCCCCACTCGCTTTCCTTCCTTATTTTTTGGAGAAAGTCAGCGCTGATTTCGCCGCATGGGATGTGCGCCGCTCCGTATTGTGTCCCAATATTTTTGCATCCATCGGCGCGATAAGATGGATGGAGAGAATGAGCGATAGAGTGATTAATAATTCAGATTGATAGCGCTCCCACAGGTGGCCGATGATAAAAATATCTCCCGTCGTGGAGGAAGAGGCAAAGAATTGTCACCGGGGGGAGAGGAAATTTGGGCCTGAGCGTGTGTGAGAAATCGGCAGAAAACCGGGGCAGGGGGGTCGGAGTGTTGGCGGCAGGTGCGGAGAGGACGGGATTTGATGAATATGTGGAGACAAGGTGCGAGATGGAGAAAATAGGATTCCCAAGACAGCCGGTGAGGAGGAGCTCTGGCGCGGAGGACGAATGTGTCTGACTGCTCCTTTGCTCGCATCAGACCTAATTAAGACTTGTCACACGCGGAATTCATTTAGACACACGGGCGCGCACACACATCATGTCCACGCGCGGACAAAGACACACCGTCGGTCTGATGTGTAAAAACGGGACTCGTATGAATGGCGGCGTCCCACGGAAGCGTAATAATGCTAACGAGATCGAAGCTGACAGTTTTATCGGAAGCCGTCTCCGGACTTCTGTGTTTATAAATTGCAATACATCCAAATTGCTTTTACCTGGTCCCAGGGACTGAGGATCCCTCCGGAGAACATGAACAGGTAACCCATGGTGACGAGACATGCCCATATAAGGAGGGAGAAGAGGCGGAGCATACGCTTGAAAACGGACTCGATGCAGACGAGAATGAAGATGGACAAGAAGAGGAAAAGGGCCGTCGGCACCGTGATTAGAAAGGTCAGGTGGTCCTCGGTATTCTGAGAAGAGAGAACACATTTACAGGCTGTTTACTGATTATGGTAATCCACAGAAAAAAAAATCAGAAAGTCTGCATTTGAAAACACACCTGAACTAAGAACCGCCGCACACCAAACGACGTGGCCAAATGCGAGTGAAGCGGACCTTCGCGAAAAAATGACCGGTCGTGGCTCACTCGCACTCACATGGAAAAACTCTTACCCTGTATCTGGTTTTAACCAGATACGACATACTGTACTGTATTCTTTTCTTGTAAACCACAAAAACATGGCGGGATTGTCAAAGGAGGAAGTGGATTGGCAAAAATCGCGGAAACTGGCAAGAAGGCTAAAGTGCTATCGTGTGGATATTTGGACATGCTGTTGGCAACGATCGATCGCCCCATCCATTCACTGATGGCACACGCGTATTTCAGCAACAGAGACTCTCCGCGCTTTGCTTTCCACCCGGACGTACATATGACATTGTAAATAGAGTCGAGGATGATTGTAAAACAACCCAGTTCGATTGGTTTCAGCTCCGTGCACCTGTTCGAGGAAACAATTTCTTCCTATCTCCAGATGACCATCGGCAAAGCTAAAGAGCTGCCAAAAGATGTCCCCGACAAGATTCTAGAAGTGGACAAGGCTGGGATGGCATCAGCAAAAGGCTTGGCAACAATCGGCACCATTATTCCAAAGTGGAAGACACACAAAAGACCATTGATTGATTGCCCTTGGTCGAGAGCTTCTGAGGATGCTGAGTTATGAAACGCTTTTATCCTGGCAACATTTAGAGAACCCCGCCTATTTATTTTTGCGTCTGTTTTCCACCTTCTAAAAACAAACCTGAACAGAAAATTGAAGTCGGGTAAGTGCATAGCTGACCTATCGGGACGGCAAACGCACACCATCAACATTATTCTCATCAAAGGCCATTAAAAACACTCTGTGCTACACTTTTGCAACTTAGACCCGCCAACTGGTGTCGAGCTAACAGCAGCAAAGCGCTTGCTATCTTTTGGCATGCTAATGAGGGCAGCCGGTCCTCGCAGGGACCGAGGCACAACATGACACAAACAGATGAACAGACTGCAAGCGCAATAGACAGACGCTCTGAGCCCGGAGAATGTGCTAGAGTTTCACTTCTGCGCTCGCGCGGTCAAACTCAGCATTTTTGACGCTGTCAACACACACTCATGTACACACGCCATCCAATTAATGCACTTGAAACATTTGGCTCAGCAGAATTTTCTCACCGCCCATTAACTTCCTCGTGTTAAAAATAAGCAATCACATGTCGGCAGAGGCGGCGAAAGTACTCGCACTCAGTACTTGGTAGAAGTACAGATAGTTGAGAGAAAAAGACTCTTGGAAATGAACTACTAATTCAACTACCGTACTTAGTTTAAGGTAAAACAAAAAAAAAAAGCCTTGCCTTTGCATTTCCTTTATGTGTTAGCATGATGTGTGAGTATTAAGCTGGCGGCCAGTCTGGCAACGGTATGTATGGTTGTAAAATTCAAATGGGAGTGAGGCCACTTTTTGGAAAAAATTGTTGCCTATCTGCTAAACGACTGCTTGTTGTGATCTCACATTTTTGGCTCGTATTTGGAAAAAAAACCCGACAAAGTCATGTCACTTGCATATCAAAGCCCGAGTGCATTTGTAGGTTACTTCCCACCACTGAGCAATGAGCACGATTGGAAAGTTGTGGTCAAGGAGACGTTATCAGCCGTGCCTCTGGTGACTAATTTGAGAGGGAATTGACTCGTTGAGAAATGTCGAGGCCCCACAGCCGAAGAGTGCTACAGATGAAGCCTTGTGAAGTGTATTAGTGTAATGTAGCTTTTGGAAGGTAGTATGAGTCATGGTCTGGCACCGGGGTCCCGCGGGATTCGACTGCTGACGCCACCGCGCTCTTTTCAGCTCAAGTGCACAATAGAGTCCTGGAGAGGATGGGAGTCAAGCGCCACGCTTACACAAGACATCCCAACAATGCATTTTAGCTCTTACCTTTCCGCGCTAATGCCTGCACGTTTTGTACGGTTCAAAATGTCGAAAAAAAACGCATTCCCTAATTGATCATTTCATCATCTTAAAACCCACTTATGTATTCTCTGTGGTTTTTATGATGATGTCATGAAATCACTGCACGTGGAAGTTGCAAATCGAATCTTGAAGCGGGACAAGCGCTTGCTAAAAATCCCACAGTGCTCCAATTATCAGGGTGTGATCAATTGGAAAAAAAAAAAAGATGAAAAAATGGTGAGCATTCTAAAATTTCGTCAGGTTTTTCTTTCTTTAGTTTTGAGTTATCGCATGGATCTCTCTTGATTTGTCAAACCCTGCTGCAAAAGCCCTTCTATGAACACGCCACCATGTAGACGCATGCGTGTAAATCAATCAAACAATTTCAAGCGACTTATTTTTGCCCTGAAAAGTGCAGATAAGCTAAAGAAGGAAATGAGACACTTCCTTGGGCAAACACACCCAAACAACAAGCACGTACGGCGACTTTTTACAGAAAGGGTGGAGTACTCCACATCACCATCAAGTCCAAATTCCATCACTCGCAGGTCCGATCATGGCGTGCCTTCATTTGAGGAGCAGCCGTTCTGCTTTGGCGACATTGTTTGAGGCCGAGCTGATGAAAATACATGGCGTCCTTCCCTTCCCGCTCCAGCTATATTCCAACCATTCTTCGTTGACCAGCGCGAAAAACAATACGCCCGGCTGACGACACGCAGCCGTCCGACGGCAATAAATTAGAAAAGTAATGAGGGGGATTCGTGCGCACAGTGGGAATACAGTGACTGACAGGGGCAATGACATCTATTGATCCGGTTCAAATTCAAATACAAGATTGATTGTTTATGATGGAGGTGGCATGAATACAAGAGAACCTTGGAGATGACGCACAGACCACAAAAGGAGATAAAGTGCCAAAAGAGAAAAAAAAACCCACAAGTGTGCGTTCCTTTGTATGGAAATCCATTAAAAAAAAAAAAGAGAGCGAAAACATCACTTCATAAACAATAGCTTGTGTCTATGGTGCGAACAAAAGCTTTCTCTTGACAAAAGCACTAACGCCTGCGTCGCTGTGAATGGCGCTCACGCCGCCTCTTGAGCCACTTGGCAATCCCAGCGTTGCCATTTTAAAGTGGCGCTACACAGTCTCTCAGCTTGCCGCAATTAATGAATTGCATACTCGTTGGGGCATTTTTTTTTTTTTTTTGACAAATAATTAAAAATAGAAGCGCATTCATCGCTTATGTAAACAGCAAAAAAAATAAAATAAAAAAATGCTGCTCTCAAATCAAGCCAAAATATGCACCAAGCGGCTGTTTGGCAGCTAGTTAACAGTTCTTGGTGGAGAGGCCACACAATGCAAAAACGCCATAGACGGGCGAACGAATAACGTCGGCTTTTAAGCACCGGCGATGTGAACACACATGGTGCAGCAAGTTATTTTGACAGGAACTAACTACGAATCACACTTGTATATTCATTATCCTCTGTGAAGAAAGTCTCATTTTACTTCAGCTTACTGAGTTGGGACGTCTAATTATATGTATGTGCAGCTGTAGAACACTGCCCCCACGTGGCAAAGGGATGCACACCAGAAAAATTAAAATTGAATTGAAGCAAGAAAAAAAAAGCGTCAAAAAACATGATTTAATTCTCGACATTTTATTTCATGATGTGACATCAATATGTTTTATTAAAGCATATGAAATGTGTTGTTTTATTGGGCATGTCTACTTGTTTTAATACGCCTTGAACACTCCAATTTTCTGCTTCTACTGGATGTTCATTTTGCTGAAGTAAACTATTTCTCTTGGCTCCAACTCACCCTCAAACCAAATGGGGACAAGCAGTGTACAAAACGGATGGACGGACTTTTTAATGGCTTGCATACAAACACCAGGGTCTCGAGAGTGCCTGGCCACCCATCAAGTGTGAAATTAAACAGCCAAGTACAGTCTAAATCTTTTGTTAGCTGCTTATCTCTGAAAATGCGTCTGCTCGCGAGCAGCTCTGCTTTTTTTTTTTTTTTTTTGTCACAGTACCCCCACATTGAGTTTCTCTGCCCGTGGCATGATTAGCTAGGCTAGGTGAATATCCAGAGCCCTTTTCAAGCGACCAGACAACACTGCCTGAAACTCTAATATAACTCTCAATATGGAAACCCCCCCACTTACCCCCCACTGGTTGGATACCCAAAGCCAAACGTTTAGTTTGGGTGGTTGCGTAACTTAGCTTCGTTTTTTTCTGATCAACAGCACACACTGGATCGCCTGCTCAAGTTGTCAGCCTGGTTCATGCCGATGCGCCGCACCCGCACAATATAGTCGATGATTGAGTGAGAGCGAGGTCAAGGCAAAATGCGTTTTTCGGCACAGTGCCATCTCCTGGTCGCGGTGCGACTTCCTCTTGTCCTATTTTGCCCTGAAAGATACTGTAAATCTCCACTGCGTAGCCACATGCTTAACTTTCACTCTGCTCTCCTCACGCTTGCAACAAAACTGCAAAGCGTTTGAGCGCATTTAACCCAGACGAGCTCCACACCGAGTCCGATATCCATTGCCTTCATTTCACTCTTGCCGACGCCCTCAAAACGTGTTCTTTCGATTTAAAAAAAAGAATACAGTGATGGAGCAGAGGCACAAGTTCATTCAACTTGGGGACAGCGTGATCAGGAGAGCCGCTGGCTTACGGTGAAATTCATTTTGCCGTTAGACGTGAGGAAAAACAAACTCCCAGGAGCACGCAGTCGCCGTTGGCCTGTTTTGCATGGAAATATGAAAGAATATGGATGCCAAACGCTGTTTAATACGGGCTGCTAAGCACTGTTCTGGATTATGATGGGGATTTGCAAGATCATGCCAAAATACAAAACCAGCACTTGTACTCAATGCCTCCACAGAATTGCAGGCCACTGGTCCCCATCTCCTCCCTTTGCTTATTGATCTTTTTAACATGCAATTCTTTTTTTTCAGCTCTACGATATACATGCCCGACAACAGTCATTTTGTTTTGTGTATGCTTCTTGGCCTGGCACAGCACTTGGCAAACTTGTGTTTATAACGGTGCGATCAAAGTTGTATTTATGTTTTTGCTTTGCGGTTGGACAATAAATTCAATCAAATTTTATTTCGAGCGCACCTTGAATTTTTATACATGAAGAGGATGTCTTTATATTGAAACTACTTTAAAATGCTTCATTGTGCGGTTAAATCCTCACAGAATGAAGAGTGCAAATTCCCAAAGTGCCAAAATCGAGTGGAAAAGCACTCCGGTAGTCACGGTTAATGAAGCAAAGGGCAGATTTAAAAGGCATCAAAGCTCGAGATATGAAGCAATCACAAAGCTGTCCTCCCTCACGGTGCCCGCACGGTGCCCACCAAGTCATTTCCTTTTCAACTAAGATGTTCATTTTTAAACGCGCTATTAAATACAGAGCGCGAGGGCAGACCGCCAAAAGTTACGACTTTTAAGTTCCAAGCACGCGAAGCCCCGTCTCGTGGCGCTCACTCACCAGCCCCGAGGCAAAGAAGACCACCAGCAGTGCCACGCAGGTTCCCATGACGATGAGCAGCAGGAAGACGATGAGCGGATGCTGCTGGCTCATCCTGGAATAGGAATCGTACAGCCAGTCCTGCCGCTTCTCGCCCTCCGCGCACGCCTCCACCCCCTGGAAGCCCGGGCAGCCCTCCGCGCCGTGGCCGTCGGGCCCCTCGCCGCCCTCGGCCCCATCGCTCTTCTCCAGCAGGTAGCGACCGCGGGTCCACAGCGCCTCCTCCCACATGGGTGCGCGCCTCCCAGGGGCGGCAAGGGCGGGGGGGTCACCCCGCAGAAGTTCGGCTCGGGTGTGATTGATGCACAGATGAGCGGATGAAGATGCCAGCGCTTCCTCCCCCACCCCCGGGGCTTCCCTCACATCCTCTCAGGACAGCATGAGTGAGCCTCTCGCGGGTTCCCTTCTGGAGGCGCTGGCCCTTCTCCGTTTGGCGTCCTCTCTGGCCGCGGCGTGCTACTCGGCCGAGGTGCAGATGAGGACTGGGAGGGAGCGACCGTGTGGAGCTGGAAGGGAGGGGAAAAAAATAAAGAGTGTGAAAGGGAGGGAGAGAGGGTGTGTGGCGGGGGGGAAAGATTTGTGTATGTGCCAATGGAGTCCAGAAACAGCCGCGTAAAAAGGAGGGGGAACGAAAGATGGTGTGAAACTGGCGAAGATAACAGTGGGTTGACTAAATGTGTGTGTGTGTGTGTGTATGCGTGTGGAAAAGGCCCTTTGAAAATGAGTGAGTGAGACAGATTGTACCAGCTGTGCTCAAGCACAAAGGTGGGGAAAGCACTCACTGTCCGTATTTAAGTACAGGAACTAAAAATAGACTGGTGACAGAAGAAGTACTGATTTTGACTCAAGTTAAAAATAAATAACAATAAAAAAATAAACGCTCGTTTGGGTTAGCTGAGGCTTTTGTGTTGTCAACACACCGTGTTCCCAGAGCTTTGCTCATGTTGTGAACTAACAGGGGAAAAAAAATACACATCCCGTCTGTTTTTTTTTTCTCCTCAAATTATTTTAAAAAGGGTTTGTAATTATGTATAGACACCACAAGATGGCAACTACACCACCATGAACCAGTGTTGCAGGTGTTCGGTGGTTAAATTCAACACAAACAACCGTCACATCAATAGTATGAGCTAGCATAGCGGCTGAAATAACATGCTAGCGCAACCACGCGAGTTCACATACGGGCCAACAAATGTGTGCACTACACACATACATTTCCGCTAAAATAATCAATGTTAAATAGTACTATACTGTTAAATAGTCAATAGCAAAGTCAATTACACGAGGCGTTCAAAATCGAAACTTCACTTGCGACCGCTCTCTCTTCATATCACGTTGTCATGAGTGCTGGGTAACAAGGCAGATTTAAGAGTAGAAAGTCCATGTAACTGTGTTTACATGTCGGGAGTACCAGTAAAAAGGTACCAGAAAAAGACCCAATCTACTTAAATACAATAGTAGCGCATTTGTAGCCTACTTTGTTATTTCCCACCACTGCTAGTGCACGAGGGACGTGACAAGGAAGGAAAGAAGGAGAGAAAATATCAAACTGATGAGATGAAAAGGGGGCTAAAAAAGAATGGGGAGGAAGAGGAAAGGGAAACAAACTCCGGAAGGTAAAAAAAAAAAGAAAATAAAAAAAGCCTTATCAGGAAGAAAGCGAGCGAGAGAGTGTGGCGGAGGAAGTGCAAAGCTTCAAAAGGCGGCAAAATGCTGCTAATGAGGCAAAAGTTGATCGCCGTTGTCAGAAGAACACGCGAAGAGCGCGGAGCCGAGCTAAGATTGAACCAAATTGAGCAAAAAGAACTAAGTGATTAAAAAGTCATTGGCTGTCTTCAGAATCACTCACTTCATGTCCTCTACAGATATCGTTCCTTAAAATGCGACTTCAACGACTGGTCGACTATTACCTTGTTAAGATGGACACCAAATAACTCGACACGGACAACTCAGCACACTAGTAGGATGGCTTGGCTGCACTAGTAGAACAACCGTGTCTTATGAGCAACATATTTTTCCACGACTTGTTAACACTTCTGGTCTAACAGTTCGTCCTTCAGGTGGACGACGTGAAAATAAATCCTCAAACCGCTTCAAAATCTTTGAGACTGAGATGAAAGTCCATCTGCGAGTCACTCTTTGTGCTCCCAAGAAAGACCCTTCAGTTCATGGGTGGAACAACTATTGCGCCCTTGTGGAATGACCGTCAAACTCGTCATGACTTTTCACTACGATGGCTAGCATCGAAAGACTCGACAAGTGCCCGATACTTTAAAAAAAAAAAGGGCTGGCTGGTAACGATATTCGTCCATATCCTCACTCATAATCCATAACTACAGCGCAGCACAAACCCATCCACTAACGATATTCGTCCATATCCTCACTCATAATCCATCCATAACTACAGCGCAGCACAAACCCATCCAAACGAATACAAAAGACAAATCTCTTTCTCGTTTTGTTTTCATCGCAAACCTTCTGGCGGTTGAAAGGAGAAAGTCTGTTTACGAAAACAAATCCCACGCTCCAGGGTGAGGATGCGTGGGGACGATTCCACCGTGATCCATCCAACGCAGGTTGAAAACGGTGTAAACAACGGCCAAATCGTGTAAGAGCTGCAGGTACTGGCTGAGGAATCGCGAGGACCCGTCACAGTATTGATGAAAATGCATTGATCGACTCGCGATGGATGGCCTCACATGATATTTCCAGAAGAGTCGCAGACGATGGGGCTTCGCCGTTGTTCATCATCACCCAGCGGCATTTAAACCACAAATGCTCATCAGTAACTAATCAGGTTTTCATAAGGCGCTTCAGCCGCCCTTCCTGGAAATCAGCCAACGTGTGGCCAAAAGCGACACAGTGGGAAAGAACATTTCTGGACACTCAGCATCCAGCTGGTCAACGTAATGAGTGTAATGAGCCCGAATCTATTAGCACTGGTTTGACTGATGTGCCACATGTTGTCCTATTTCCCCGGCAGTGGTGCGACGGGATCACGCCGGTCTCGATCACTCTCTAAATAACACAAATATGAATCTGAGTTTGCAGAGTCCAAATTTTGTTTGATTGGTTTTATTTTTTTTCCCCCATAAGTGTTTTTGGAATGGTAATATTGAATTTGAGATTGTAGCACAGTAGAGAGACATGGAGTCAAGCACTGTAAGAGCCGAAATTCTCTTGAAAGTCTGATGGCATTTAACGGTGAGCTGCTAAAAAAAACAAAAACCAAACAAAAACGTGTCGTGTTCTCCTTCCGAGAGTGAGTGAACGTGTGAACACCCAATCTGCATATACATCCGCATGCAATCTGCACTCGGATCTTGCACTGCCTGCTGCCTTTCCTTGAATGAGCCTATGCCAGAAGAGCTAATTGGGTCCGCCTTGATGCCGCAGAGACATGTTGATGAACGCGCCGATGCAAACGTGCGCGCGCACACACACACACACACGCACACTAACTATACATGAGTAAGTGTGTCTGCAAGCGTGAGACAGTTTGAACTGTGACTCATGTTACTTGATTCAACGCGTCCTTGTCTCGCTGTGATAAAAGCCTTTCATGGGCCATTGAGGAATTTTACTCAAATGAACAGACTCGCACAGGCACACGCACACACAGAGATTTCTGACCACCTTAAGTATCAGCGGCTGGTATCGTCGGACTACTAAATGAGGACCCAATACCTTCAAATAAGGCCGGTATCGGCTGAATAACGATACTTGGTATGGGCACTGGCCCAATTGAACACAACATAGAATGTACATGGAAGGACTATCGTCGTCCAATTTTGAAATCTTGGAAGAAGACAAACAAAAAACAAAAGAATGCAAAAGACTGACAAATGGGCTCCTGTGTGCTCGTCTAAGCCCAAATTAGAGTACAGTCCAGACCTCCACGATGGCAAAATAACTCAAGCCCATGCCCACGACCGGCATACGACAGAATTTTTGCCATTAAATTTCCATTCTTCACCGTAAAATGGAAGCAAGCGCCTGATCTAACGCGAGCCCCTCCTCAATGCAATCATCTCTTCCCCGTGACCTCCCCGGTTGAGGTAACAATGAGCGATGTGCTTTGAAACCACATTCCGCCGACGTATTCAATGTGTGTGCTGTTGCTATAAACGGACCTCAAACACCATATACGCTCGGTGAACCATGTTCGCAAACAGGTGCGGCAGTGCCACTGCTGACCCCCATGCCCCCCTACCACGCGCGCGCGCACACACACACAAAGCGGTGACAGAATGGGAACACGTGGAGGAAGAGTGGCCTGAACATACTAATTCTGAATCAAACACCCTCCCACACGGAGTCACGGTGTCAGAATTAAGGACGAGGCGGCGAAGCACACGTCGGGAGGAGGCGATGCTGCCTTCAAAGCGGCGTGGGGAGAAAAAACATGAGCGTTTGTCTCGTTGTCAAATCGCCTGATTTCTTTGTAAAGATAATAAACTGCGTCTTCACGTACTTGTTTCAGCTATTCTCAATCGGAACAAGTCATTTTCCAGCCTTAACATCCGTCTAAGGCATTTCAAGTCACATGTTGGCATGAAGCCATTCAATTTTGTGTTGTTGTGGTTGTTTTGTTTTGCACCAAATATAAACCAAACGATTTGGTTTCACGACACAACAATGATTCAGTAATTTGCGTAACATGTCAGTTTGACAGTCAAACTCAACCGGAAGTTGACCAACAGCTCGGAGCAAGCACGCTGTGCCTCTTTTTCGGAGGACCTTGCTTAGGCTAAAGAAAAAAAGAAAAACAAATACCCGAACAACTCATTTAATGTGGACCCAAACCTATGACGCTCTATTTCAACAGTCTTTATACTGCACACGTGCATGTTATTTGGTATGGTCTGCAGGCCTGCGCATCTTGTAAGCTGACATTTCTGCAAGCTTGATCAATGCGAAATTGCTCCCCATTTTCACCTCCTATTATTCTTTCTTCCCGACCGACACCCAGTAGAAGACTCTTCTACAGTCAATTGCTCCACACGCTTGTTAACGACGTGGTTCGCCGTTTACAACGAAGAAGCGGCAGGCCTATTACGTAACGTTTATTCACTTTTAATAGAAGCGAGAGCGATGCGAACGAAGATGAAGAAGAAAGCCTTGGAGGACTTGTACAGGAATGATCTCAGAGTTGCTCCATCAAAGAAAAAAAATGAGGCAATTGGAAAAAAGGTGAAGTGCAAGTCTGACTTCAGGGATGACCTTGGATTAGGTGCGTTTGTTTCCACGATCACAGACGAAACGTTTGTTTCACATGCACAAGTTAAGTTCAATACTTGAAAAGCAACTTGCGACCATTGAATTACCGATCACGCGCTTTCGGCTGAGCACGCCCTGATTATTGGAGTCTGGAGGGCTGATGAGCTCCAAAACGGGCCTCATCGACCGAGCGCGTCTGTGATTAAGGCACGCGGGGAAGGCCTTTTAAACACGGCAATCAAGGAAGCACAACAACCGGTGCCTCGTCAAGGCGGACGCTCACGAATTTGTGAAGGATGACAAAACCGATATCTGCTCGACTGAATACAATCATTTAAACGTGACGTCTCCGAATACTTATTA
This sequence comes from Hippocampus comes, assembly GCF_001891065.2. Classification (NCBI taxonomy): domain Eukaryota; kingdom Metazoa; phylum Chordata; class Actinopteri; order Syngnathiformes; family Syngnathidae; genus Hippocampus; species Hippocampus comes. The sequence continues at coordinate 541,864 of NW_017808402.1, read as the reverse complement.
GTTTTTTGACACATCGACAAATTCCCAAATCACACTTGAATGCGTTGTTGGAAGCTTGTAAGGAAACGCTTCACCGTTTAGCCGCGTTTAAAATCAAGATGTGCACCAAAAGTTCAAGTGCCTCATCTAGTGGTCGACAGTAGAATCACACGTTGACGTTCAGTCATTTTCAAACATAACCTGATAAAAAAAAAAAAAATTAAAAAAAAACTGTGGCGGCGAGATTCAGCTATTTGGTTGTTCGTGATAACATTTGATGAAAGCATGTCACAGATATCAAGATGATATTAAGACACCCGGTAATATATTTTTTTTGTTGGTTTTGAAGCATGTCACAGATATCAAGATGATATTAAGACACACAGGAGGAAAAAAATCCATGCTTACCTAAATCATTCACTCTTTTTGCCGATCCTTACAAAGGCTGGTTTTCTGCCATTCCAAAACAAACCTGCAAATGGATCATTTTACTTGACTGTTGCAGTAATGAATTAAATTGACGTTAACGAGAAAGACTTACCCGCGAGCCGTGAAGCTTGGAAGTTGGAAAGCTGATCTGTGTGCTAACATGCTGTTTACTACATCATCAGAACAGAAAAAGTAGACAGCGTATGGCGATTTTAAGATGTTTATTTAAAAAATAAAATAGAAAAACATACATAAAAAAGTCCAGAAAAACAGCCCCGAAACAAAAGCTGGCCGAGTGGTTTCTGGCTCACAATAAATCAGCCGTGTTGAAAAAAAAAAAGGGGGGCGGGGGGCGTTGGTTTATGTTGCACCTTCATGTACATTGTAAGGGCAGAACTTTTATCGTTGCTTCACTTCAGAACTCGAAAACTGAAGCAAGGAGTGAACACTGACATGTTTCCACAAGAGAAGATACTGCATGAAGATATTTGGCGACTCTGACCCAGTCCAACAAACTGCCCAGTGCTTATTTCCAGGGCCCAACCGATGATGTCATCTGATATTAGGCCTTTTCAAAATAATAATTGGCTGCAATTTTGCCCTTGAAACACCGAAATCATTTTACAGTTGGTACGGGCGAGAAGTAAAGGAAAAGCATAGCAGACAGCTGATATTTTGTGTCAATTACATCGTTCTCCACCCTCTTACATTTTATCCCGAAATAAGTATAAATATGTTATTGTGACTCATCGCTTTGTAGTTTTAAGTGTTAAGGGACCAAAATGTATATCATGTCATATTCCATGATGTATGATTGAATAAAATAATACATATTTATTTATTACATAATTGGACGATTAATCAGATTTCTTATTTTTCTTCCAAAGACAGAAAATTGACATTGGCCATTTCGTTGTTGCTTCCTCATAAAAGTAGACGCGGTTTTAAAAAAAAAAAGTATTTGATAACTTTAGAATGGGGCTTGTAATCGAATGCAATCATAAAAGATTTTTAAAAGACGGCGGCCGAGTGCATGATTCAAATTTGGGTGAGAATTTCTACGGGTGAGTGTTACCGATCAACTTATGAGCTCCCTTGTCGAACCATTCATCTGGGGGTCGAATGGGGGCTCGGGCGGGCAGTTGTGAGTGGCGGGTGAGAGTTGCCAGGCGCTTTTGCCCGTGGAGAAAAGCAAGAAAAAGAAGAAAAGTTAAAATCGCCTAACAGCAGTGAACATCAACATCGTGGAAAAAGGCGCATCGATGCTGCACGGACAGAGGGCAAGTCGCTCTCTGGGCGCAGCCTGTTTTGACTCCAAAACCGTCCCGAGATGTTCAACGAGGACTTAACTAGGTCACACACGCACGCACTTCACAGACTCGGAGCCCAAACGCGGATGATAAAATTCCCCTACTCCTTACATTTGGCAGATATGTGTACAAAACTAGAATTTTGGGACATCTCGGGAGTTTCATACTAATGTAAGAGTCGGGGGATGTGGTTCACCAACAAACACATTCACACGAATATCAATGGACTTCTGTCCAGTCCATTTGAGCCTTGTCCATCTTCCGCAGGGGAGGAAAAACAACAACCCTCGACTGCACAAAACGTGACGCGATAATTGGAGTAACCCACTTGCATAGAAATAACACGGGTGAGCGTTTGTAGTGTTGATGGCGAGTCACAGCCGTTTGCGCCGTCCTCTCTGTGAGTGTGCGTGCAGACACACACACTCACACACTCGAGTACACAGCGAGTAAACACTAAGAAAGGCATCGCAAACAATTAGGGGAAGTACCTGGCGATCAAATATACACAAGATTCCTGAATGGAATCAAAACAGAATTCCCTTTAAACTCGGGTCCTTGCATTTTTTTTTTGGGGAAGCCCCTTACCGCTGAGCACGTTCTGGTGCTAGCCACAGTCACTCTCACAAGTCGGTCTCCATCGTTCGAACCGATTTTGACAATTCCCCCAACTTGGAAAAAACAGTAAAGAAGGGGAAGAAGGCAGTGACGGAAAAAATATTGCAGCAACAGAGTCCACGAAAAGACGCGAGACAATCTTGAGGTTGCAAAAGCCAAAACACAATGACATCCTCTCACCGAGATCTGATCGCAGGATGCCATTTTCCTGCCACTCGCCTCCAGGATGAGAGAGAGAAGTTCCTCGAGGAGCAACAGACTCACCTCGTCTCGGAGGGGAAAACATGAGGCTGACCGAAGTAAGAGGAGGGGTCTTGGACCTGGGCTCCTTCTCACCACAAATACCTCAAAGGTTCTGTAAACAGAATGTAAAAACTCTACAAAAATAAAATAAACTGTATAAAAAAATGCCTTTGACATATACACACAAAATTAAATAAGCATTTAAGATCCAAAAAGAAAAAAAAGGTATTGCACAAAACTGAGGAGGGGGGGGAAATGTAGGCCAACCGCAGCTCTCATCAGCATCGTTCCAAAAACCAATCAAGACATGAGCTCTGGACAGAGCCAGAACCCAAGAAAGCAAAAGTACTGACCGCAACATAATACTGAAACGCTACAAGGCCGTGAACAAAAGGTCACGCTGAAGCGGAAGCGCAGCTGCGGGCTGCTCCATGTCGCGGTCGCGCCGGTCGATCCAAAAAGACTGGTCTCCGTGAGGGGGGGGCGGGGTGGTGAGGGGGGCACGACCGGCCTCTATCTGCTGGGGCTGACCGGTAGGCTGTCCCTCTTCCGGCGTCGCCAAGTGTTCCGGTGGTGCTGCGCGTGCGAGTGAGCGTGTCCGCGCGAGGTCGCAACCAGGTTGGTGATGAGCGGCGGGTTGTGCAAGACCTTCATGTTGAATTTGACGGCGTTCTGAGGACGACAGACGGGGAGAAGTGTCATTTAGTCAGCTCGTTTACATGACAACACAAGAATAATTGCCCACTCAAACGAGGATTTTTAAATGCGATGTGAACCCCTTCATGCTTCGCTGGGCCAACTTTTGTGCTCAAGCGCCACATTCGATTTTTAAAATGGAGATATGGGCCCACAAAATAAAACTGTTTCAATGTGTACCTAATAGAGTTTATTTCAAGAAAGAATCCTCTCTTATTTGCAACGATAAACCATGCAGCGGTCAAAGTCACATCGCAGCAACACTGCGAATGTCCCGATGGATGTTATGTTGACCTCATGCTGGCCAGGTGGCAGCTTGTTGTCAACTCAGGAGACCAAGAAGAGATGAGCGGTGGCGTTTAGCGGGGTTTCTCCAGTCTCAAATTGAGATCAGTGAGATCCATTCTGATGGCTCGCACGGGTACGTGGGCCGCATCCGAAACCGGCTCATTCAAACACAATTTCTGTGACATATTTTTGCGATTCAGCATCCGCATATTGGACAATGGCTGTTTTTTTTTGGAACCTCTGTTATTTTCTGAAGAATTCATCTTTTTCTGTTCTATTACTCCATTTTTTTGTTTTTTGGTGTTGCTTTGACGCCATCTGTTGGCATCTTGGTATCAGCGAAGTATGTTGAAGTGAGTTGAGGGGTTTCATGCGGACAGTGGCATGTTGCGGGCAACTTGTGGCATCTGTTGACAGTTACAAACATTTTTGAAGCGAGATCAATTGTGCGCAGATTTTCACGATTCGCCTTAAAAATACTTGCTTATCTTCTGAAACCTAAAACATATGGCTCGTGTAATGTCCCTTTAAAATATCAATGCATACAAATTTGGCATCTCTGAATGCCCTAAAAAAAAGTTTTTAAAAACACACAAGAGTGCAATGAAGCACACTAGAAGGGGGTCAGATAGAACGAGCTGGAGAAAACGGTTGCGTGTGCGCCGAGCCTACCTTATGTGCGTGGCCGGAGTGGGGGCTGGGCAGAGGCTGGGGACTGGAAGTGGCGGGGGCATGGGCTGGGGGGTGCATGTGGAAGAAGGCGGGGAGACCGGTGTCGATACACACCTGTCTGCCGGGTATGGGGTGAATTGTGAGAGCCCCGGGGAGAGAGGCGCGAGCCTGCCGAAGAAGAAGAAGATTTCAAAAGGACTTGCCGCCTTCCAGAACGCAACAAACGGCACCGCCGTATTGTTGTTTTTTGGCTGCACGTCTACCTGCGAGCCAGGAGGCAAGACCAGATGGTGCCCCGCCGCCATTGCTGGTTTGGCGGTGCCCATGGTGAATCCCTGTGGAAAAGCCAGGCCCAACCGCGGGAATGACGCGTAGGGCGGGAGAGGGGGCGGAGGCGCCGGACAGGGCGGCGCTGAATCCGAGTCCTGAAGAATGGGCACAAAAACGAGGAGATCAAGTGGATGAAGCGTTGATTGAGCATGAGGGGGGCAAAGTCAGGCAGTTGAGCGTGAAAGACAGCGCTTGGTACTTTTTCTTCCGGATGTTCGTGACATTTAAAACAGAGCGAGCGTTGTTGTCGTTCGGTGAAGTTTTCGCATGACAGCTGGAGAAACGTTGACAACTTTCCTGCGGTATTTCTGGTATTTGTCCAGGCATTCTCCACGCAGATGGAGATGCTCTGAGACACGCACGACCAGCTGTTGTCTCTCGCCTCTTTTGGAACGAGTGCGAAGCACCAGCGGGGATTCCTCCAGCAAAGCGCAACACGCAAACGTAGCGACGAGAATGCAAGGCCGGCGTCAAAGCCGAGTCGAAGAGGAGGAAAGACAGGCTTCCGTTGCAGCTATCATCAAGGGAAAGGTCCGAGTCATCGGCAAATAAAACAGAGCGGCTCGGCAGTCCTGCTCATGTTGCCGGCTGCAGCTTGCAAGACAGCGCTGTGGACAGAGGTTGTTTCTGAGCGGGAAGAAGGGAGCTTCGATGACAATGTTTGTCAATGAGAGCTGGAAGCCATCTTTACGATGTCTCTGCACACTGGACTCGGAAACGTTCGCTGTGGGAATTTGGTTCTCTTCCGACAAAACTGTGTACATTCCGCCATCTGCTCCGTATGCGACGGCGTGTGATCGAAATCGTACAGCTGTTGCCAGGTTACAGAGCCTCCGCCCAAAGGCTCTTACCGGCCTCGCTGGGGATTTTAATCACTGCGGGCTCGGCTCGCTACGAACCGCTTTTGACCAATATGTCCACTCCGCGACAAAACTCTCGGATGGAAACACCAAGGATGCATACAATCCTTCAGCCCGCTCGGTTTATTGAACCCCAATCTCAAACCTTTGACATCTCATGATGTTTCTATCATTCAAAGGCTTCTTGTGAGCACCAAAGGGTCGCAAGAGTGGAAAACGGATGACCTTCCGGACTGTATGCCAGGATAGATTCAATTCTGTGGGCACGTGATCATTCCAGCCGGGACTGAGACTTGCAAGGAGCGACTGAATTGAAAGAGGTGGGCAATCAGAACTGGTGATAAGGCAGCGATGAGAACGAGTGAGGTCGAGGAGTCCTCCTGTCGTCAACTGGAGAGCAACGTGAAAGGTAGCAGGAAGATCAAAACAAAAGCCTGTCGACAGCGGAGGGAGGCTCTTGTACTTTTTCAACAGGTTGAGCTCTGGAGCCCCTGTTGCTCATCCTCACCACGCTTTGACCCTCTGCTCAGTCTCCACGCCACCCCGACCGATACCGATGACAACCACGAAACACCCTCATCCCGCTCTGGATTAACGCACCCTTCACATAACAGTGACGGCGAAACATGCGAGAAGGAAGCTGGAGCGAATGACACCAAAACAAGACCGCAGGACCCGATCGCGTCCGCGCTCGGCACCTGAAGTTACTCACGTTGTCTGATCCAGAGAGCGAGGAGACAGAGGAGGCGGATGAGTGCTGCTGCGGACTGGAGATGGACATGGGCGAGTCGGCGCTCTGGGGGGACACCGAGTCCCTCTGCGGTTCCTCTGACCCCGCGCCGTTGTCAACCGCGCAGCTGGGGTCCCGGTCGGAAAGCGGCTCCTTGGGAGTCGGCGCTAGAGATGCGCAGGGAAGGAATTTTTTTTCATGGTTTGTCGTTCACAGCTCTGCCATATCAAAATTTGGGGGTTTTAAATGTATACGTGTCGGAATTGAGAGTTAGCAGAGTTCTATAAGTAAGAGTTTTTCCAAAGCATAGTTACCGTAACATGGATGCAAATTCTGCGAACTCATCTATGGTGTTCTCCAGTATGTTCGTGTTAAGCTAGCAGACTTTTGTTAAGTGATTCTTATACGCACGCCTCTTATTTGGAGAACTGTCGATGCTTCTTTTTCAGTCCCTCCTCATGCTGTCAAATAAGTCTCACATTTTTCTGGGACAGCGAAAAGGCACTACGGATCAGAATAATATCAAACACGTTTTGATACGTTTAAAGTGTGTGGGAGAGATAAAACTACTCAAACATCCCCCCTGCCCTCCCTCCGTGACAAACAAAGTTTCGCTGCACCACAAATGGGACAAAAGGCAGATGTGAAGAATTCTACCTGTGTTATCCGCTCGAGCCACATCCCTGCCACCCCACTTTTTGATGATCCACTCTCTGTAGTCGATCACTTCCTGGGTCAACCTGATGATTCTTCCTAAGGTGCTGCAAACAGGAACAGGAGAACGGTCTCAGCGGAGTCCCGGCGTGGTGAACCACAACGCGATCCCGCGTGCCGAGGCTTCCGACCTTTCCGAGTCTTTGTTGGGATACGATCGGGCGAGCGGTGACACGGCGTGGCTGAGGACAGTGTAGGCGTAGTCAAACACCTGCTTGACGTGCATGGCGCCATAGGAACCCCTGCCCACATCGTTGCCTGCGCGGGAAATTGCAATACGATGCAATGTTGTCTTTGCGGCGGTTTTAGTCCAGCGAGTCTCACTCTTGCACATACCTGGGAGCAACGGATCTTCGATGCAAAGCATGGACGGCCTGTAACCGTTGGTCATGGCCATGTCGTCTTTGGCAATGTATGCGCCTCCGTTTTTGATGCGAATCCCCGTTTTCAAGTAGTTAAAATGGCGACCGTACAACTCAAAAAACTCGATCAGCAGGATGCCCAAGTTCCCGCTGGGGTTCCTGGCATCGATGCGAGGATGAAGCTGAGGAAAGGCGCGTATCGCGAGTGCTGTTTACAGGGCCAAATCAGATTGATCCATTTGGAGTAGAAGCTCGCGAGTACCTGCAAGAAGCTGATGACCATGAGGATGAGGGAGTAGGAGCTTATTCCGCCTGTGAAGACTTCATTCAGGTCTCTCTGCAGCAAGAACTGCTTCAGCACAAAGATCAGGTAAGGCAGCACCGGGTACTTCTGAAAGTGGACAGGGAAATACACCAGTGTTGGGAATATGTTCAGGTTATCACCGTGGTGAATTGTTTGGGCAAAATATGATGGACTGGGCTCTCGTGTTCATGATCCAGGGTTCGACATCAATGGCGGCTCGATGGCCCCGGGCCAGCACAGCACCGTCTTGGCCCAATATGTACCTTACAAATGCTGGTCTGACCGGGCCAGTAAAAATATGTTCAATAACATGATGAAATATGATCGACCAGCCGCCGCAGCAGCAGACGCGCAATGATCGGGTTGATCGACGGTGCGGTGTGAAAAGGCTTTTCGTGCTTTTTCCACACCCACGTTTATATCAATCTATCTACAGGGCTCCCAAGAAGTGTTAGAATGCATAAATGTGTGAAAAGCCCAGCAGGCCTGTAGACAGAAATGACAAATATTCATGTTCGTTTTCCGATTGAGAAGGCTGCAAAAGCCTGTGGCGCTCTGCGTGTGTCTATGGCTTGGCTGACTTTTTTCAAAGAGGCTTGAAAGAGGTGAGAACAAAACTGGAAGCCGCCTCCTCCGCTATCCGCCCGACGATACGACTGCAAGCACGGCCTCACTCCCTCGCACATTAACGACCGCGCTTGCAGGCGTTTGATCGAGCGCGGCCGCCAGCGGCGGGCTTTCAAGCCGCGACACGCAATCCCGGCAGAACGGCGACGTAACATGAACAGACGAACAAAGGCCGAAGGATGACATCTCGCCGGAAGATCGGCACCTGGAATTCCTGGTTTGTGTTGCTTTAAACGGGCATGACTAAAGCGGGCAGACATCCACCCTCAGGTGGAGACGCCTTCAGAGTCGATTAAGCAGCAACCTTGCCGACACGGACAAAATCTGGGGCTGCTTCCAGGATGAAGCAGAGCGAGGCAAGTGTAATGCTTTGAACTGTTGGCCGGCCACAATTCACATGGGGGAATTTCCAAAGTTCTATATTTAGATGCCACTCTGAAACAGTAATTATGCGACTCTACTGGCGCTTGGTTTGGTGCTCTACGTCTGCATGACCCCCTCTGCCGCTCTCTTCCATTCTTCATCTGCACGGCTTGCTTCGAACTGGCATTTATTTCTTGGTGCGGCGGAACGTCCGGAGTCAAATTCCCGTCAAGTGGTACAATTTGGGATTTCAACCAGATTTTCTGGAAAAATCGGCCTCAAAAGTCAACAAGTAAAGTTGGGAGCTCAAAATGTTTGTCAGCAAATCTCATGAGACTTGGTCTTGCTAGTGTGTTTTTTTTTTTTTGTGATGCCGTGAGTGACGGCAATGAGGTCAACGATCAATAGTGATTTACATAAAGGGAGAAATGGAATTTACGGCAAAAATGCAAGGAAAGGGGTCTGGCTGCTCAGTAAACAATGTGACCGCATCTCACCTGAAGACAATCTTGAATGAAGCTCGCCGCCTTGACGCCAGTCTCAACGTTGAAGCTGATGTCTACTTTCACCTCAGTCTCCTGGTCTGTAAGCTTGATGATTGGCACCTGGAAGGGACCGCGGTGGGCCAAAGTATAGTGGCAATAATTAGACGTCTCAACCAATCAAGAGACCAAAGGAGTCAAATGTATAGATGTCCGTTTTCAAAAGTAGGGAGGAAAAGGAAAAAGAAAAATGCCAGCGTCCAAAACTACAATGCGTCAAATACAGAAAGAGCACGGTGCGTCGTATGCTCGTGAAAAAAACGGAACGTGAAAACAGTTCACGCTTCGGTGTTAGGTGAGAGGGCAACGCTTCCTTGTCTTCTCTTGACACCAACTCCTCTCGTCAGCCATTGGCGCAAAATTACCTGTGAGCAGGCCCGCCCTCTTGCAACCAGATGGGGGACACCGATTGCGTCTGCTAGTTTAGTGCACCTCTTCTCCGCTCCTCCTCTCAAAGAGATAAAGGAGGGATGGAGCCAAAGCTTTACATTTCTGGCTGACCACTTCAAGTCCCAAAAAGTTTCCCCCCCCCCCCCCCCCGGGCGCATAAGAAGGAGCGCCAAGTTGCGGCAGAGCTTCTTTCACTTCCCCGCAACGTTTCTCATTAAAGGAGGCGCTTGTGCTTCTGCGACGTGAAAATGTTTGAAAAGAGCAGCAAATCATTTGGTTCCATGACTCCGGTTTGAATCACATCAGCACACCGGGGAAAGAACGCCTCACGTGATTGTTTGCTTCAAAATGGCAGAATACTCACCGTAGCTTTGTCCAGCACTTTGATGGAGAAGGACTCGGCAACATTGTGCTTGCGAAGAGCCTGCTCCAAGTCTTGCAGCGGGGGGCGCTCCCACTTCCCAAACACCACCAAGTCAATGTCGCTAAGGTGGATGGGGGGGGGGTCACATTCCAAGTCAAAACAACGCATGGAAAAACACACAGGGTTGAGAATGCCTCATTGACAGATTCATGCGCAAGTCTCTCTTGCCTCGTTGGAAGGTACAGTCCTGTGCTGAAGCTGCCAAATATTTGGACCTACAAATGCAGAAACAGGGGGGGGGGGGGATTAAAATTAAAGCTCCCTCTAGTTCTGTTGCCGCCTGTTGACAGACAGCCCATGTAAGTGGACCCATCAATCTATCCTACACAGAGAGAAAGAAACTGGTCTTGTTTTGAAGGACCAGAGCTAAACCAGCGGCCAAAATCGGTTGCCTTAAAAAACAACATTCAACACTTTCATTGTAACGTCGCTATTGCATAACAGCCCCATATGCGGCGATGATTTACAGTCCATAATATCCATCTGAAATGTCCACACACTGCGGGGACAATGCATTTCCGGGTTCCGCTTCGGAGCGGGCCGACTGTGCCAAGTGGAGAGCGCTGCCAAGCCAAGCAAACAATGGCGAGGAGAGAAATGGCTGCGTTTCAGGGCCGCGAGAACCGGCTCTCCAAAAGGGGGAGGCTGAGTGGATCTCTTTCCTTTTTACGTCTGGGAAATACGACGAGACGGTAAAAGCAAAAAGACAGAGCACGATGGATGACCAGGGTGCAAATCAGACGACCGATAAGGAGCTCCGCCTGACAGGACACTTACTGTATGTCAACGAACGAAATAGTGTGACTTGTTTGGATTTCCTTTGAACAAAAACTCGACGGGGAATTGTAACTTACATCTGCGGTGGGCCACAGCTCCTTGATGACCCTTTCTATCCGGCTCACCACCTCTTTCCTCATTGCGGCCTCCTCGGGCCGTGGAGACAAGAAGTTGTAGAAGTCCATCACCTCCTCGTGGAGTCTGAGCAAAAAAAAAAAAAAGAAAGACAACAAGCATTTATTGACTGTTTGTGCTGACACACAACAACAGACCCACGCAACTGTACCATAGTGGTCGAATTTGGAATTAAACGGCAATTTTATGGGACAGTCTCCCTCCACAATCAAAAATGAGATTCTGACCATGAACTGGTGTTAGTTCAGCTGCGCCGTTTTTTGCCTCTTGGTGGATTTTTGCGTTACGCGATAGCATTAAGCAAAGGGCCTCACAAAACCGAACAGTGGAATATTTTTGGTCTGTGACATACATTTGATACTATCTCGACTGGCGCTAAAGAAGTCAAAACAATCATTGAAATTGTGGATTTTCAAAATAACATTTACCACAACAATTTCAATCTTTTCTGGCTGTTTTGTTGTTTCCTCCCCCAGTGTGTATTTTAGGTCACTATTTTGGTTAACCCCCCAACACAATAGGGACATTGTGCAGCAAAACCTGTCACCCACAATCTCTAGATCCAAATGATACATTTGCATTTGTCAAAAACAGAACCAGTATGACGCAAACACATTTGCACTTGTACAGCCCTTGAGTTTAAAACATCAGGAGTACACTCATCAATATGTATTGAAAAAGGATGCTTTCCTGACAAACCGTTGCCAACAAAACAACCAACGATTTTAAAACAGAAAGCAACGTTCTCTAAGATGACCACACTTAAAGACCGACACTTGTACAGCCCTTGAGTTTAAAACATCAGGAGTGCACTCATCAACTCGTCAATATGTAATGAAAAAGTATGCTTTCCTGACAAACCATTGCCAACAAAACAACCAACGATTTTAAAACGGAAAGCAACGTTCTTATAGCCGGACTAAGATGACCACATTTAAAGACCGGTATTTATGTCTTTAGGCATGATGTGAGAATTTTTCCCCCATGTAATAACATCTGATCGGCATAAACCGTAGCAAGCACGTGAGGTGAATCGAGGACATTCCCATCGTAACCGCGAGTACGACAAAACTGCACTTGACCAATTTCAGGACGTTTGTGCGCTGGAACCTCCAAAGCCCACCAATGTTTTCAGAGCAAAATACGCCTTGGTGTCAGATTGCGGACACGGAAGTGCCATAATGCGTGGCCTCGGCATATCATGGGAGCCTTCGGTGCACTTCAGCAATATTCATTGTAGTCGACTGTGCCATTTATTTATTTTTTCTACGTGCAATGATCGAGATGATCCTTATCATCAGATTTCCTTATGCCCGCGTGACAGCTGATTTGTTCCGAATGTTGACCGGCATCACACAACGGATGGCGGTCGCCTTTGGAGGTGGCGCAAGCACAACGAGAACATTTCTTAGTGAGCAGTCAAATTCCGAGGAACAGTGGGACTCTGTTTCCACCCCAGTGGCCGCTCATTTTTTTCTAAGAATGCATGCCATGGTGTCAGTGTGAAATACGGAACAGGGGGACTGTCACAATCAATTACTAAAGCCCTGCAGGACATTCAGTGGGCCCATGTGCCCGCGCCTTGGTGAAAACATTCTGTTAGCCAGCCAGACAGACAGCCATGCACAGATAACCAGTGGTCGGACAGAGGAGCGTTAGCGCACGTCAAATATCTTCTCGTTCCACGACGGAACAACGACATTACAAATAGCGCAAAAGCAAATCGAAAATGTACCCCTGAAGGCAACCCAACACGTGTGATACGGTGTTCTGCTCACACAGTGCGTGCGACTTGGTAATGAAAGGGAAGCGCGTGATGGTTAAATTAAGTTGCCCTGCCACTGTTTTATTTTTATAACTTGTAGTCTTCTCAAGAAGCAGTCTTGTATTGCCTTTTGCTGACCTTAGATTTGCAGTTATCACACAGATGTAACATGACATCGTACGTGTGTATCCAACAGTCTCCATTTGTCTTCATCTCATATTTGCTCTTGGTCTGTCATCCAAGCACGCCTTTTAACTAGTGGTTGAACCGAGACGCCGCAAAACTCACGTGCCTTGTGTAACAGGCCAGATTTCTTCAATGTGGGTCAGGACTATTTGAAAGACACGCACTTGGATGTTAAGATGTCAGTAATGACGAGTTGTTCCTCAAAATCTGGTTATATTTGAATGAAATGTAGGCCATGGTTAAGAAAGGTTTGTTTTGGAACAAAACGTGGTAGAAATAAAACATTTTCATCCCGACTGCATGACGGTAGGCCGACTTGGTCCGTGTGAGAAAACCAATTGCGTAGTTTAACTCCGGAGTCTCGAACTACTAACGATTGACTTGAACTTGTGATTCAAGTAAGACGCGAGAATTATACTGTCTTATATCGAAAACTGTTCGTTTTAGAGCGTGAGCGTCTGCGCGTGCGTGAGAGAACTTTTCAACTCCAATATGTCACCGTTCCGCAGCTAGCGTAAGCCGCCGACGCGAGTCAGCAAAACGCCCACGCCACTCTCGCCGCGTACGGGCCTATTCAAACTCGAGAAGCAGTACTGCCTGCATACCTGGCCGAGTTCGGAACGTAAACAAAAACCCAAAAACAGTGTTTAATTTACCCGAGAACTCCCGGGTTATACTTTCTCGTCTTCCAGGGCGTCCAAGTGCTCGCATCGTTGCCGTTAGTACAATTTGAAAGCAAGTAATTGACCCCGTAAGTGCTGGCCTTATTGTCACTTTTCGTCCGGTCGGGGTGAAGATGATGGTGGTGATGGCGATGAGGGTGAGAGTGGTTCCCGGGTAAGGAAGGAGCCACCTGGTGATTTTGAGCGCACAACTGCTGCAAATTGAGCACGTGACGGCTGTGACGGAGGAGCTGTTGGTGGTACTGGTTGTTGTCCGTGCTGTCACCCGGCGCGTAAAGCAGGCCGACGTTTTGATTCCCGGCCGCGGTTCTTTCCGGCGGGCAGCCGCAGGGGGGACTGTCCGCCGCGCGGGATTCCAGAGAGGACGACCCAGCCTTCGGGGACGTTGCCTTGCCTTCGCCCGCGTCGGAGGCAGGGGCGAAAAAGTTGGAGAGGGCCATGCCCAGCGAGGTTATCGCGGCGTCGTTCACACAGTTCGAGCCGCCGCCGTTCACGATGCTGCGATGGCCGCTGTCTCCGCCGCCGCCGCCGCTGCCCAGGCTCTTGTTCGACACCGCGGCATTTTTCAACACGTCCAGCGCGACGTAGTTGACACACTGGTTGTGGACGTGCTGAGCGGAGAGCGTCCGTACTCCCTGAGACGTTTCCCAGACGTGCATCCATAAGGCGTTCGCCGGTCCTTTCTGTTCGGGCTGAATCCAAGCCACCCTCGGATCCATTCAACTTGGTTCTCCGGTGACCCCCCCCTCCCTCGTTGGGTAGAACGCCAGCGAGCCCGTCGTGATGCCGCGTGCCGAGCCGAGATATGTCCCTACGGCGTCTCGGGGAGCATGGAAATTACGCGTGAACCCTCGGTAGGAACATGGGGAAAGTAGCTCCCGCTACGCCGCTAGGTAGGGGGAAACGCAGGCTGGTTTCTTTTGGGATTCAATATGGCGTATTCTCTTCCAACCTTCACGCATGCGCCTCGTGGCTGATCCTTATTCAACTACCACTGCGCCCACTCCTTTGGAAGCCCTCACGAGGCCAAACGGGTTACTGCATCCAAATTTGACGATTACGGTACATAAAAAAAAAAAATACATTTAAAAGAATCTATTAAAACGTTTTGTTTCCACATCCACTTTAAGAATACGATTCCAAATAGCATTTTAATGGAAACGTTTTAAAAATGACAAAAATGGACCTATGGGTCTTTCGCAGGACAGTGACAATATGTATTTTTGATCATTCATGTTTATTCATTTGATCTTTTTCTATTCACACTTTATTTATCATTAGTTTTTAATTATTTTATGTATTTATGAAAAATAAATGCACAACGTATTATCAATAATCAACATACATGCAGTATTTGTTTTTATGAATTAGACACTAACATTTGAAAATTATAGAGGAGTTATACAAAAAGTATATTTTTTATCTTCATGCAGGCAGTCTTTACAATTTCAAATCATGTAGAATCTGCTGCACTTCAACCTACCAAAAGCCAAAGGCTCAAAATGTCGAACTGTAAAAAAGAAAAAAAAATCTCAGGCAGACATACTGTAACTCACAACCTAAAGCACATGAAGGATGATGGAATATAAAATACGTATGTGGGTCATAATCCCAACCTCTTTATATGCTGCTCGCGTACACTGGAGGCCGCCCGGTGACTATAAACTGAAATACTGAAATAATCAGATTTCTCGGTAGCTCCGTTCTAACACGTCCACGCACAGCGCATCGCAAACCCACAGTAACGGCCATCTCAACGGCCTGCCTGCGAGTTTTACGCCTGGAATGTACGACTGAGGCGAGCCATAAAGCAGCACCTCCAAGGAAGTACAGTATAATGTACACCATAAAGGGGGAGTGAAGGAGGAAGCCTCTTGCATAATGCCGACACGCAACCCCGCTGCTCACGTGTAGCATGTGACCGAGTCGATGCAAAATAAATAAAAAAAAAAATCCTGAAGCAATGTGTCTATCTTCGAACATGCTCGTGCAAGCCTGCATACGGCTGCTCACTCCCACGAAGCAAATAGAAGCTCGCTTTCTCCGATCTTGAGCTCAATCTCACATTGCAGCGTGCGCGGGTATCAAGAGCAGCAGGTTACGAGTCTTTCCCTGGATGTGGTTCGCAAAAGGCTGCTTCGCGTCTGTCTCACTGTCATCGTTTCTGGGATGACCCTCATCGGTGAGGGCCAGACCGCATCTGGCAGACGCAACACAGGAGAGCATCTTCAACAACATGCACTGCGAAACCCTCTTTCTGCCGTGCGTGGGAAATGAACTAATATGCTCCTCTTCGATCATGTCGGCGATGCGGTGTGTACAAGTATGAATACTGCATTTGGACGTCAAAGCACGAACCGCACAATTGCCGGAGTCAATCGCTCCCTTTGCGCCTGAAGACACGTCAGGAGTAATATTGGTCCTGTACTACATCGCCACAAAAAGAAAATGGCCTCATTGACATTGACATGAAGGATATTTCACACCCCCTTTTTTCCTTATTCCACTCACCAACTCCGTCCATGTGTACAAATGATAAAGCACATTTATTTCAAATACGTTGCATTCAAAAAATAGATCATTCATAATAACATGAAGTAGGCAAAAAAAGCAAGGGACACACATAACGACAATTGCCGTACTTGTTCTCAGTCACGTTTCGGGGGGTGTGGGGGAGGGGTTGTGTCACGTTTCAAAAATTGGTTAAAATGTTAAAAATGTGCGCGTGTGTTTGTTATTGCTCAAGACGGTGGCTTGAAGTATTTGCCCTCTGTTGACCCGAGTAAAGATTTGCAGGGGGAAAAAAAATGCGAATGGCGCTTGCTGCGGGCACACTGTGGACGCTCAAGCTTCAGTTTACATTTCGCTCAGTCCTGCCGCCGCCTAAAAGGTCACTTGTACGTTTTCATCGAAATGAAAAATGCAACTCCCGTTGTGCTTTTCTCCAGCATAAGTCTCCACCTTTCCTCTTGTAATCCGACACAATTTATTGTCATTTAGGAACCTGCTGCACGATCCCTTTTAACTCTGCAGCGGCCTCTCATAAAACATCCACGATTGCCAGCGCCAACTTCGACGCCGTTCATTTCAGGCGCGGCTGAGTGATTGAGGGCAATACCCGCCCCACCCCCCCTCCCCGTTCGGGCTCCGTTTGTGGCACGGAATCCAAGAACGGACGAGCCTGCTATGGTTACAGGCCTGAGGTGCGCTTAGGTTTCATTTCTTTTTTACGCTCACACAGAGATGAGGTCAGAAGGGGGCGGGGGGGAAGATGTCTTGAGATTAATTAAAGGTTACTGACTCATCGCATCCAGTCCAGTGGCTGTTCAATAGCAAGGCTGGCATGGCAAGCTGCTTGGGGCATTTATTTAAGTTGAAGTCAGTTTCAAAACATGCTAAAGCTGTTAAAAGTGCTTCCCCTCACCAATACGATCGCTCTGTATTGCAGATTTTTACCTATAGCAGGTGGGTCAACGTAAAAAAAAAAAAAAAAAGTGCTTCACTGTATTTGTGATTATCCTAAACCACAAAAGGTAACAACGCCTTCCTTGTTTTTGGGTAGTCCTCAAATTTAGCAAGGTACCATCTGGAAAGAGCAAACATAAGAGATGTTCTATTAATAATGTTTGAAAGCAACGGACGGACCAAGCAGGTTTGTGTTCTTACTTGTGGTGGGCAAAAGCTCTGCTGCTAAGGACCACTGTGGTGAAGATGGCGAAGGCCGCGCTGTGAACAGATTGGCCCGCCAGAGCGAAGCCCGTCCATTCGGTTATCTCCCCAAAATAGTTGGCTGCGGATACATACTCGAACATTCCCCCTGTGTGGGAGGGAAGTGGGGGGGGGGGCATGCAAATGAGCACAACGTGTCTGGAAACATGATGGAATGAAATGCGCCACAGTAGGTGCACAGTAACTAAAAAGAGCTCATTTCAGCAAGACGAGAAGTAAGGTGCTTCATGTATTCTCCAATTCTTTTGACAAAAGAATGTCAGACATATTATTGAAGTCACAGTTTTTAAATTGTGTGTGTGTGTGTGCGTGTGTGTGTTTGGAATGCCGAAAATGCCTCCTTTAATAATAAAGAGGATTTCAAAGTAACAGATGTATGCTGGCCGTCGCGTGCCAAAGGGCATTTTACCTCTGGGGATCTTATATCCGCTCTCTCCAGGCCCCCTCAGATTCCTCAGGATGTGGTCAGAGTGCAAATTTATGAGCCAGCCACACAGCCACAGCAGAGAACCTGGAACAAACCAACCGAGAGCTCCTCTAGATAAAACACCAAAGCTAAAAGCGGACGGTCACAGAAGCTACTTTATGTCATTTTACAGGCCAACGGAATATGTGTGCGCATGGGGAGTCAATGTTGATTGATGATAATGATGACAACAAGCAAACAGACCTGCTTCATGAATCAATATGAACTGCACGTAAACAACCACAATAACATAAGATTGTAGACTGCTGTAGACTGCAAATTTCCCCAGTGTGGGACAAATAAAGTTTATCTTATCAACTGTAAAATGAATACCTTTCTGAGAGTGGCAATCATAATTTACCATTAGAATTATTTTATGTACAGCTCTTTCAATTCTGCCCTCAACCATAAATTTAGCACATACGTACCTGCGATGAAGCATGGATTCGTCACCCAGTCTGCAGGATACTCCGCATAGTGGCTCAGATATCTGATCTGCATGAAACCATTGTACGCGCAGAAAATAACAGCCAGGAAAAAGGAGAGAAATGGTGTCGGTTTTCCTTCCCGGATTAAAAATGGATAAATAAATGTTCTGGAACAGAAAAAAATGTGGTCAAAATGACAATTAGTGACACTGACACTCTACACTTAGATATGGAGCTGTAGTGGAGTATGTGCGGCATTAAGTCATTCTTGTCGAAGTAACTTGTGTATTATTTTTCACAGATGATACATAAACTCTTGGCCGCAAAATGGCCGTAAATGGCACCAAAGCACTATTTTGATAGACATGACTTCAGCACAAAAAGCGCAAATAGGTGAGTTTCTCAGTGAGTGTGGAGGCTCCTTCTAAAGATCCACAAACAAGTGAATTCACGAATGCAAACGCTTATAGGCGGGGGTCTCTGTACGTTTTCCACTTCCAGTTAAATTGAGGAGCTCACGATGCTGTGTAGAAGTGTCCAAACATCAGCGAGAATTGACTTACCTCTGAGTATAGTGGCACAAAAACATAGCAATGAGCAACTGATTGGCAAGCAGGGACGTTTTCCTCGAGGATGTCCACACTAACAGATACACGGGCACCAGGAACGCGGGCAGCTCCTGGATAAACCAGGCCAGCTTGACATTGATCAGGAATCCATATTTGCTCGAACTGTACCGTCCGTAAGCCGCGTTCACGAACAGTAGGCAAACGAACGTGCACGCTGCCATTAAAATCATGAAGTAAGCCATGCAGTCCAAAACGTACTGCTCTTCCTCCGGGGAGGAAAATAGAGCCGAAATGCTGTCCATTCTGTCGGTGTGTTTGGGAGGTGGGAAAGTAGAAAAACAAGGAAGTAAACAAAGGGAAAATGCTATGTTTATGTTGTACGAAGAGCTAAACCTAATCTACAATGCATTCATTGACACACGAGGAAGGGGTGGGTGGCTGCTATCCATTCAACCAATCAAATCGATGAACCGATACGGTTTCCTATTCGTCAGCCAATCAAATTGCGCGGTGTCGCATCGGGCGGATTTAACGCGCTGCAAGAGATTTTGCGTGACAATTACGTAACGCACAACACTGCATCAATTTCATAAAAACGCTCATGTGCAATTCTAGTAGCGTTCACCACCACGCACACAGGCTGCTGTGTGGCTGACAAACGATATTGATTGTCGATAAAGCATTGCGATTGGCAGACGAAGCCAAAAAGGTTTACGGAAACCACCCTCCACTGTCCATGCGCACACCAGCTCCTGTCTTTTAAAAGCCTATGGTAGCCGCTCGGGACAAAATAGTCACAAACTACAAAGAAAACATGAAAATAAACACAAACTGTGTGTCTTCGGCGATCTTCGGGAACAGGAGGGAGTGTGCTTAAATAAATTCGCGTGTAGATACAACCGGAGTTGCCATAAACCACAACAAGTCCACTGTGGGCCTGGTTTCGTATGTAACAACACTGACATCTGGTGGCAGACTAAAGTCAAGGAACCCGGCATAAACAAGCAAACGGATTCGAAGGAATGTAAACGTTTTGTACATTTATGCCACTATAATTAAATATTGTAGACGTAGTAATGAATAATATCAGCACGAGCAGGAGAAGTTGAATACACAAAGTAGCAAGCACATATCTTTTTTTGAACATCTTTATTCTTTTTCGCAGTATGCTCACTGAATGTTCAGATCATACCATATTTTCATTTCCCCACATTTTTTTGTTTGTTTCATGTTCATGTTTGTGTGTCATGTTGAGTTTCTCGTCGCTCATTCAAACCGTCGGTTAAGTCGAGTCAAGTCACAGTTTCCAAAGATAGGTCGCTTACGGAGCAAATGGCAAGATAACACATACGCAAACAAAAGGTAAAGAGAAAATAAATACATTTAAGAAGAAATGAGAAGGACCAGAGCGGACAAGACGAGGGCTGGTCAGCGATGTCGCATATGTGAAAAGTTGGAGACAAACATTGTAAACAAGTGAAGCAAAGAATAACATGACAAGCTATTGGACTTTTGATACAGATGGCAACACTTTCCAGGACGGAAGACATTAAACGTCAGATGTCGGATTCCCCGCGATTCCATCTGGAAAATGATTTCCTGATTACTAGGCAGCTTTTTCTTTCCAAACACAATTATCCAAAAATATATCTTTGATTATCCCTCTCAGGAGAATGTTGAAAAAGGCTTCCGGCCGCCTGTTTGTGTGCCCATTTTTCCTACCACATACTCCACATGAGGCTTTTTGTCCACTTCTCAGAAGTGAGTAGAATTGCATGTGAATCCCGGTCAATGTATCAAAACATACATAAAATTAATACCTTTTCACACAGGGGTGGGGAACCATTCAGGTTGTATGTATTTGAATCCTCAAATGAAGACATATGATGCACCCATGGAACAAAATTTTGGTGCTCTTCCTAGGTTCCCTAACCCCGTTTGCATGCAAATCACCTTTAAATCTCAATGACAGATTTTTCTAAGCGTAGGGAGGAAAAAAAAAAAAAATCAAGTCTGAGAGGAAGCAAAGGCTGCCTTCAGAGTGCCTGATTTTTTTTTTGGGGGGGGGGGGGACATTTATTGCAGTCTCGCGGGTTGGTGTTCACTTGATCAATCGACTCCCTTGACAGTGAATGGGAATCCATCAATGACAAGAGAGGGATTTTGAACGGAAACATTACAGCCTTCGATTTCAGGAGAGGAACTTTGGTAAACAAAGGTCAGTACCTGAAATTGTCCAATGGACACTATACATCTACTCTACAAATAGCCACATGAAAGTGATTTTCCGCAGCTTGAATAAACGTAGAGCAAACCCCGTTAGTAGACTAATAAGGGGGCAGAGTAGCTGGAGAGAGAAGTTCAATGCATCAAGACCACATAGAGACACATCTTAATCAGGCGCCCACAGAAAAGAAAGCCACCTCTTTTTTTTTCTAACAAATGGCAAAATAACTTAAAAAAGGTAAGGAAAATAATAGAGCAGCAATGTTTTTTGCACAGTATGTGTGCACATTCAAGTGGATAAAAGATTATATATATATATATATATATATATAAAGAAAAAAGTAATCTAGAGGTCAAAGATTGTTGGTCGGATTGGCACTTTTGTGAATAGGAGTGCAGTATTACGGAATTCATCTTCCTGTTTTTTTTTTTTTCCTTTTCAAAGACTCAATATCCAACTCCACATGATTGCGATGTAGAGGATATACAGTAAGATGTTGATGCTCAAGTAGTGATGTGCTTTCATCTCCTACAACGGGGGGGGGGGACCCGTTTTCCAGGGTGATTATTTTATTTAGGGCATGAAGTTTCCCACTCCTGTTGTACAGTATATAAATATTATTATTCTAGACATTTTTTTAAAGAGCACACATGCTCTGTGGAGAGCATGTCAACTAGAGTGCGATTGAGTGGTGCTGTTGTCAATGAAAAGACAAATCACGAGCATAGGAGAGTCGTCCTAGTCCGTCCACAGAACACACGTGCTCCGGGACTCTGGCGGGGGAAGGAAGTCAGAGTCGCGCGAGCTCTCTCTTCACACAGTGCCGCTCAGTCAAAACATCACACGATACCAACGCGACTTCTGCGCCATACAAGCCTGCATGCCGGACCACCCGCGTCAGCATTTACGCCACTCATTTAAAACCATCCAAACGTCACAGTGGCTATAAGCAATGGCTAAATGAAAAGTTTTCATATGTCCTTTTGTGTCTTGCGGTATTATCGGTGTTAAATGTTTGAAGAATTAAGTCATAATATTGCAACAACAAAAAAAGTGAGTTGAGGAGCTTCAATTACAGAAAGCATTTTGCCACTCTAAATTACAGCACAACTACCTTTTGGCCGTGGCGTCAATTGCAAAAAATATCGGACGATGGATGGATTTGGCAATTTGGGCTCGTCCATCCAGCTTCCAATTGGGGCTTATTCAGGCAGATACCCTCGTAGGGGTCATAATACAAGGCCTGAGATTCACCCCAAATGGCTGCTTCAAAACCAAATGTTCAATTTCATCGTGGGTCTTTATTCGGGTAGACACGTTGAACCAATTTCAGGTTGTGTGGTGAAAGTGGTCATGTCGGGGACCCCTAAAGTAAATTTGCACTAGGATACAGATAATTGCCCCCCCCCAAAAAAATTATTTAGCCCAAATTATATATCCCCATACATTGTGCTTCTTGTGTGAAGGAGTATTAGGGCCATTCTGAAAAGAAAAAAAAATGTATTCATTAAGTGTAGTCACAAATTATTACCCAAAAAAGTGTAACAATGGAAAAAAGTAAATCATTTTTCCCATTGAATTGATGCCCTTTTGTACAAGTGTATAAATACTTTAAGGAAAAGTTGTGTCATTTTGCATTAATTCAGCTGATATTTTGGCAAGTGAATATCAAAATTGCCAGACAATGGAAACTTTTTGTTAGCTTGCAACTAGCCAGTCATCTGTTATGTGTAGTGTCTGCAGTTGTCGTGTGCAAGTGTGTGCGTGCAAACAAATACGTTAATAATCAACGCCCCCAAAAAAGAACAAAAAACAAAACAAAAAACCCAATGGGACTAAAGTTGGAACGCTGTTCTGTTTCAGAGAAGCATCCTGGGGCTACGTAACAGCGTCGCTACACTAGAACCATGCAAATCTGTTGCAATTGATGGCACGGGCTTCAGCGCCTATAAAAAGCTATACATCCACGAGCACGATATAGTATGTGACAGAACCACTACATGAGCATGACTGCTTCCTGCTATGCGAGTGAGGCCCGAGATGGGCAGACAGCCACAAAACCAATTCGACCACATGCAGCTGAGAAGCAGAGCTCAAAATTCTCACCGTACTGTCAAAAGCCGCTCATCTAAATACCGTATACAGATGCGCATTTACTTGCAGCCACTACGACCAGATTTTTCCATGTTAGATCACCTCACAATTCAAAAGTCATCCTTATTAATAACGTCGAGCATTTTGAACATCCATTGAACCACCAGTAGGAACCCGGAATTTACTGTTGAACACATGGTTTCACCCTTTTGATATTTGCTCTTGCCCGCTAATTACAAAAAAAAAAAACCACCCACACACTGTTTGTGATTCGACTCTGAAAGGCCCTCCCACAGTGGATTAAATCAATTCCTTCCCTCAACCTCTCTGACAAGTGCTTTCCTTGAAAGAAAATTATTTGTTGGGGGGAGAACGTAAAAGGGAAACTATATTTGTTGAGATTTAATCGCGCTGTCAGGGATGTCAGGCTAACATCAAGGGGGTAGAGGGCTTTGTTCCAAAATCGGAATGAAAATGACAAAGTTTCCAAATAATCAAGAAGGCCATGGAGGGACCTCCACAGCGAGTGGCAGAAAGGCGTATTCGCCCGGTGACAGAGAACAGGGGTATGAAGTCAAGAACGCCCCCCCTCCCCACACTACTCCCCAATCCAATGGAAGAGAAAAACCTTAGCCTTATAGTTGGAAGCCCTCCATGGGCGCCTCCTGCTGAGGGAAGAGGAACTGCTGGTTGTCCTGGTCCACTTGTGGGGCCAGGCTGCTGTCCTCGTCCTCCACCCCAAAGTAGTGCTCGATCAGGTCGAAGGCCTTCTGGTAGATCTCCTGATTCTCGTGACTCTGGAGGAACTCAATCTTGTCCAGACCTAAAACAGTGGACGTTGATACGATTCTCATGCAGAATTACAGGACAGAATTTTTGCAACGGAAATGATTTTCCGAGTGTATTCGAATTTTGTCAGCGTGTTCGCGTGTGTCAATTTCTTGGCCAGTACCGTAAGCTTCTTCGATGAGGCTGCAGTACGGATTGATGCCCGTGCCATGGTTCTCCTGCTTGGCTTCCTGTTCGCCCAGCCGCAGGATGTTCTCCAGGCCGTTGAGGGCCACTTGGACGATCTTGGAGTCCATCACCGTGAGCAGATCGCACAGTGGCTTGATGCATCCCAGGTTCACCAGATATCTAAAGTGCAGACACCCAACAACGGCAGGTTGACAAGGCGGGGGGGGGGGGGGTGTAAAGACAAGTTGACAATCGATTTCGATGAGAAGGAAACGTATCCAGATTTGAAATGAGTCCGCACCTGATCTGTTCTGGCGTTCCTCCAGAGGTGGCATTGGAGATGGCCCAGGCGGCCTCTTTCCTGGTCCTGAACTCTGCTTTTTGTAGAATTTCAATCAGCACCGGGAAGATGTTCGCGTCGATAACTGTCTGTAGAGGAGAAACCACAAAAGATCAGCACTGAAGAAAGACTCGGTCCGCCGGGTGAGCACGTCCCACCTGTATCTGCGCTCGGTTTCCGGCCGTGATGTTGGAGATGGTCCAGCACGCTTCTTTGCGAATGGACTCTTTGGCACTGCTCAGTAGGTGTAGAAGACAAGGCAGGGCGGAGCAGTTCAACACCACCTGAGCACAGCAACAACAGATGAAAAACGGAACTAAATTAGCCGATTTCAAGTGTTTCCCAAACTTTGAGCCAAATTTGACATTAAAAAAAGCACACCACCAAACAAAACCACCACAAAAAGTATATGCGCGTCCGATCGAGAAATCGTGGTGCCGAGAAATCGGAAGGCTTAAAGTGTTTCACCAATAAATTGATTTCGGTCAATATGTTACTGATGCAACATTTTTTGCTCCGCAGAGATTCTGTCACTTGGCTTCTGTGCTGCAAACTGCCAGAATTTTTTTTTTTTTAGATGCAAGCAGCTGGAAGAGAGTAAGTTATCTTAAATCGAACTGATCTCAATGAGAACCGGTCAAACGTTTGAGCTAACGAAAGCTACTTCCCTGACTTTTAAACGTTTTACTCGGACTCTCACCTGCGTCTGGATGTCATCTCCTGTCACGATGTTCCCGACAGCTCTCAAGGCAGGAGAGACCACCTTGTAGTCTGTGTGCCTGCAAACGGGAGCCATTCAAACAACAGGCTTGGGATAGCACGAGTGAGGCGTGCGGCGACGCAGGTTTACATGAGCAGCTCGATGAGACGCCTGCAGACTCCGGAGTCAATTACAGCCTGGATTTTGTCGTTGGGTCCGTCGGAGAGGTAGGACAGAGCCCAGCAGGCGTCTGCCAGTAGGTCTGAGTCGCTGCTAAATAGAAGTCTGGAGAGTACCGGGAGACAGGGCGACACCTACAACCACACAGGCGGAATAGATCTGAGCTCAGGAACCATTAATTGACGACACGAGCGATTAGAACAGAGCACCAAATTCGGCACTGATGCACCCCCCCCCCCCGCAAAAAATATAATCCAGAATTTCCCCCCAGAAAGATATTCCAATTCACTGAAATCTGAGTTGCCTACTGCCATGTTTTTTTTTTTTTAAACCTATCTTGTTATTTGCCGAAAAAGCCCACATATTCACTGTTTTTGTTCTCGGGCCAAAGTCCTGCCCAATATAAAAAGGGTGAACAATGTTGAAATAAATTGAAGAGCTTTATGCAGTACTCTGCCTCCATCGTGTGGCATACTGGTGCCAAACCTCGACATGAGTTGAAGAGCTCGGCGTAGTGGTGCTCCCCTCCCCCAACCCAACCCATCTTGTTGCCTCTTGGCGCCTAGAACTAGGTTGACGTGAGCAAAGGAGCTTCATGTCGTGTTTGCCGCCATGATGTGGAATCTATACATGAATGTCGAGTCAAGTACAACTTTATTGTCAAATGTGCAACATACGGCACAGATGAAATTTCTTCCCTCTCAAGACAACATAAAACAAGAAATGAATGTCACTATCATGTTTTTGACATAACATGTAGCTAAATAAGGTAACCGCTAACCCAAACGTGACCAATCCCGGCATAAGATGCTCAACAAACTTTGTACTAATTTCATGAATATTTCTCTGAAAGCATCGCCATCTTTGGGCACGTTTTCTATTTGCCGCTCTGGTAACAGCAAGTGGACCGAGTGATTTTTATTTTGGACTGATGATAACCTTTTCAAAGGAGGGCGGAGGGTTTTTTCCTCTACAGAGATTCGACAGGGCCCACACAGCATTCCTGATCATGGTCAGTCGAGTGGACTTAGTCAGGAGCCTGCAACAGCAATGACATATATTCAAGCGCAACTCTTTATAGTATACTTGGTGCGCTCGCACAAAGATTAAGCGTCACTTTTACGTTAATAGTGGAGGAAGGATGTTGCAGTTCAACACATAGTCCCTGCACAAGGCACTGTCTCCTGCAATATTCCCCAGAGCCCACACAGCCTGGAAGATAAAAATCACACACACAAACAAACATGTACAGCAAATGTGTGTGGGGGCAAAAAAAACAACAACCACACAACACACACTTGCGTTACCTGCTCCTGCACATCCTCAAAGTCTGAATTAAGAAGCTCAATAAAGATGGGCACAGCTCCAGCTTCAATCACAGTCTTGGTCTGCATGGACGTGCCCGACGCGATGTTGGTCAGAGCCCAAGCGGCTTCGAACTGCAAAGACACGCCAAAGTGCTATTAAATGCATTCATCGGTTTGTCTTCACCGTCACCAATAGCGATTTGTGCACACTGACCTGTAGTGTGCAGTTGCTGCTCATCTTAAGGAACTCCACAAACCTCTCCACGACACCGCTTGTGCTTATAACCTCATCTATAGGCGGGTTGGGCTCTGAAATCAACACGGGGGAAAATATGCCGAAAGGCTCCGCTGGTTTCCCTCACCGTGACCTCAGACAAGTTGCACGCTACCTTTGGAGAGAAGTTTCCTGAACTTTTGCGTGGTGGCGAGTTGAAGCTCGGGGTCTTCTGAAAACAGCGTCTCGACCATATCTCTGGTGATGACTCCCTCCTGCAAATAACACACACGTCGACTGTTTGAGCCAAAGCTCATCACAGACTCCTCCACAGAGACGGTAGAATTTGCAGTGACAGGGAAAAAGTATGGGACTTGCTACTTAAGGGGCCTCTTTCTTTATTTCGCAAGCCGGAGGGGACGAAAACAAGCACCGAGGCCCAATGAAGTAGACACTCACTGTGACTGGTAAACTGAGTTGCGATTCCACAAGAGGACTCTCCAGCATGGCTTCCTCTTCAGTGAGGACGTCCACGTTCCTTCGTTTGCAGAGCTTGGAAGAAAAAGGAGACAACTCTCACCACTTCAAAACCGAAAGATGTATTTTACATAGGGCGGTTCGAGATGTGAGGTTTGGGGGGTACCTGTTGCTCTCGTTTTTGTTTCCTGAGCTGGATGCCCTCTTCCTCTCTCCTGCGGCGCATCTCCTCAGGGTTCAGAGCTTTGTTCTTGTAGCGGTTCATCCGGTAGTTGTTATCCTTCGCCGGACTGGCGGACGGCTCTGTTAGACCACAGACACAAGTTTGAACAAATTCACTTTTGGGTTATCACAGAGGTTAAGTTCACACATCAGAAATAACAGGACATCATGATGAAAGTGCTTGTAAACAGGCCTGGATATAAAAAGGCCTTCCACTAGTTGGCTGCCAGCGGACAGCACAGTCTAAAAATACACACCCAAACACACGCACACACATTCGGAACAAAAGTATGCAGAGTTAAATCGCACAGTTGGCATAAAACACTGCCTATGCAAGACAAAGTGACCATTCTGAGCACGCTGTCAGCAGTCAAATGTTGCCAACGCTGAGGTGGTGCATATTGAGTTCTTAAGGTTTAGGAACCACCCAAATCCCCTGAAAAAAAAAAAAATGTATGGCATATGCCATCAATCATATTTTGACAATTCCAAGTCAGGCACACAGAAAGGGAACAATTCAATGCTTTTCCGCTAGATGGCAGAAGTTCCGTCGTTAACCCGTATACAATATCCGCTTTTTGTGACTTAGTTGAGATTTCTTTCCACGTCAGCTACTGAATGTTTCTTGTGTTGTCATTACACGGTTTTTGCCGTAAGAATAGAATCTCGTCGTAAAACGATGACCCCTGAATCGAACTGCCAAAGTGTCGAACCGGATTGTATCACAGTGTACAGTATTTATGGCTATGCATTGTGTAATATTATAGGAAGATTTCTCTTTCAATTATTTTTGGGCTCACTCTCAACATTTCACTTTATTTTTAGGAAATGTTATTGACAGCGGCGCAAGAGTTGTCAGGATTCTTGGTGTCACATGAACACGTTGGTTTAGTACGCGCAGCTTGGCACGCCTCACGTCAAAACATCGATCGAGCAAAACGGTGACCAACAGCGCAATGTAGAACATTTAACGTGACTTGAGCGGTCTAAGGTGTACTTGCATAATCTTGAAACAACACCAAATGGTATTATTTGTGTATTATATGACGCGTTTCAGAGTCGGTCGGTCGGGAGGACTAGCACAACATCAGCTAAGCTAATGTACGCGCAAGGTGCTGCGCTCAGTCAAAACGATGACATATGAACGTATTTAGGGCAACTGCAGAACTTTTAGGTACATAGTAAAAATGAAGAAGTCACCTAAAGTGCCTCGGTTGATCTACAACGCGAAGAACGACATTTCCACACTCGGTAACCGCGACGATTCACCATAAAGCTCAGCGTAGATTTACAGAAAACTAGTGTTTCGGAACAACTTACCCATTAGGTTCTCCATGTGGTTCAGGCGTATGATGGTGTGAATTCGAACTGTTGACAACTTTGAGCGCCTTTCTTTCTGCTTATGTTCAAGAATTTGCTCCAGTAAGTTCAGCAATATGTCTGCCGGAGGCGGAGCCATTAATATGACCACTTCCTGCCACCAGAGACCCACATTCTTCAACAATTCCCTCACACGACTTCAAAATCAAGAAAAAAAGCTTTTGTATTCACAGAGATAAAACTTTTTACTTTAAAAAAAAAACCTACAAAAAGCCAAATGTCACATCCACGAGAGGGGAGGCGCAGTAATTAATTAAGTTCTGACAAAATCACGCGAGACTTACTTTCGCCTGCAAATCTCGCTCAATGCAGCAGTGACATCTGCTGGAGATTTGACAGTTAAAGTACTCAAATGCAAATGTATAGAATACAAAATAACAGTTGATTATTTAATATTCATCTGTTGCACCATCGGTAATACATTTTTCAAATAATTTAAATCATGACCCAATATAACTATATTTTGTTCAATAGGCTAGAGAAAACTATACATATGTACTGCTCTTGTTTTAGTGTTTTAGTTATTTATGTACTTATGTATGTATGTATTTATTTTTTATAGTATTTGTCCTTAACTTAAAATATTTATGTTATGATTTGATTTATTTTAATGTACAGCACTTTGTTTTGGGAAGTGGGAGGAAGACAGAGTACTTGGAGAAAATAAAGCATGCAAGGAAGAATTCAAACACTGAACCCAAAAAGTGCGAGGCAGATGTGTTAACCATGAGTCCTTCGAGCCGCCCATAATTAAATTGGATAAAATGAATCCAATTTAACGATTAGTTGATTTTTCGACTATGTAATAGAACAAACATTCAAGAGTAAATGAGGGCTTTGTTTGATCTTATTGACCGTCCACTGCAGTGAACCGGCCAACTGACAC
This sequence comes from Hippocampus comes, assembly GCF_001891065.2. NCBI lineage: Eukaryota > Metazoa > Chordata > Actinopteri > Syngnathiformes > Syngnathidae > Hippocampus > Hippocampus comes. The sequence continues at coordinate 512,261 of NW_017808402.1, read as the reverse complement.
AAACATGAATCCCGTTTTGATTTCTGGCCTCTATGTGGGAAAGAAAAGCAGGTGATAGCTTGGTAAACATTATTGAAATAGATCACACGTCAGAGGGAGGACAATGACTCCCTTGGCTAAAACAAATCCCACCCTGGCCATGGCAGCGAGGTTCAAAGACTGCTGATTTGCATTGGATCTTGTTGCCAAGCGTTCCTCTTTCGGAGTACGTCTGTGTTTTTATGGTGGAATGTTGTTTGGACTGGCGCGCTGAGGAGACACTGCAAAAACAACCAGGACGAACTGCACAAGTGTTTTGGGCTTTTTGTTTGTGTTGTGTGGTGTGATGCCACAACAAAAGAGTGCGGGTGATGGTGAAAGGAGAAAAAACTGGAATGATAACATAGAACCGAATATTAGTGCTGCTCAGTATAATATGAGCGTTATATGAAATATTCCGTACACAAATGAGGACTACTGAGCAGATGCTCGTGTGAATGCACACTTATTCATTGCAGAAATGCCTCTGTAGCATCTCGTATATGCACATTGAACGTCAACCTGACATATGATCTCATGTAATCCCCCGCTGAAAAAATTCCGCTCCCCACTGTGTTTTCAACAAATCAAACAGAAAAACGTAGCATTGCACACGTGTGGTTTAATTTGCCCGGAGCGGCTGCTTCTAAGTTGATGTACTTTATTACCGGGCAGCATTCCCCTCCATCACATGGCGTTTGATGGAATAGACAAAAGGGGGCAATGTTGCACAAATGAAACCGCAGCAGGCAGGCTGTTCCAAGAGAAAGGGCGCGGGAGGTCAAGTGATCAACAATACAAGGTGAGTGAGATCCTATCCCATGATTGCCATTCCTTGAAAGCAAACACTGCGCCCAGATCCAAGCTGTGGCTTTCGGGATGAGCTTCATGCCACTTGAGCCACCGGCGTGGATGGCGCAAAGGCTGCACCCGGCAACGTTGGCACAGATGGAGCGCTTTGCCACTTCTTCCCATTTTTCTCATTTCAAGGCTGGCCGAGGCACATCATACACGGGCCCAGCCGCAAAGGTTACACATTAATCAACGCCGCTGCTTGTGGGACGGAGTCATAAGAGCGAAGACAAGAAGCCTCACTGAGAGCTTTCAGACGGAGTGCGTACGTGCACCGGGCTCTTCCGATGTACTCTCCGCACTCACCGTTAGCCCCCGAATATTCCCCAGGTCCTCATTCAAATGTAAACAATCAGTCATTACGGAAGCGAGACGACGATCACTCAGTGGAACAGATGAACGTGACGACGACTGTTTTCGCACCGCCTGCAACTATGTTTCATACTACCGACCTAAACATACCGTACACACCATTAGGTCGACTTACACAGTATTGCGGAATCCAATTGAGTCAACCCTGAGGATATCGCCGTTCTTTTTTCACAGCCCCGCTCCATCGCAGGTTATTTTTCTCACTGCACAAATAAAAAATAGTTATCGGTACATAAATAAATAAGAAGTATAAACTTTATTCTAAATTATGTGTGGCAGACTTTCACAGGTGGATCTCGAAACCACCACCTGCGATAGACGAGGATTCAATGCACTGTACTGCAAACAAAACTGTGCTCTGAATTCTCACGTGGTCAGAGAAGTCTTCAAGTGCTTCAAGGTGTATCAGTCAAAGAAGACGACTGACTTGAAGACTTTGTGAGCTTGTGGAAGCGGAACCTGAAGGCAGGTTTGAAACTGAAGATTTGCTTCTAAACGATCACAAGGAGCTGTCTTGGGAATATTGTAGCAGTGCATTTTTGTAATTTCTCTTTTGTAAACCCAAAGCCATCGAAATGGGTGATCCAAGTGCACATGTACATAAGCCGTCGTGTTGCCCGTCTTCCGTCAGAGGACAAAAAAACCCTGCCGACTAATTAATAAGTGTACACCTTGTAACCATGGCTGGGAGGTTGTCCGCTCATTTTGTCTTCCATACCGCCGAGATAATTGGTAGACATAAGCACCCTTCCTGTCCACCTCATTAGCGTTAAGTTCGGGCTGGGCTGAGTCAGCAAAATTGAGAGGACCAACTTGCACATTTTAAGTGGATTCAAAAACAAACACATTTTGCAGATAAAAAAAAGATGCAGATGAGTGTACAATATCATAGCGATGGGCCTTTGAATACATTTCCTCGACTGACTATGGGGAATTATTTTTATTCACACATTTAATAATTATTTATGTATTTTTTTTTTAATGAATGTTGAAGTCCTCATGCGTCACCGTCAGGGTATTGACTAATTATCTGAGCTCCGAGACTGTATTATTCACCCGTGGGCGTGTGACTTCACTGCCATTTATCATCTTCCCAAAACAACCGCAACGACGGAAGCACATAAAAAGTCCTCTCGAGTGAATTCAAGAATAAAGTGGCTCCTTTGACGGCCATGACTTGGGGCTGGTTCAAGACTTCTGGAGCCCCTCCGGGGTAGTTTGACCCCCCTGTGAGGAGTCAAGGGTCAATTGACAATTTCTGCCAGTCTGTCTGCCTGAAAGCCACGTCTCCAGTCGAGTACGGAACTACATTCTCCCGGCATCGCACGCATTGAGTCAGTTGGGGAGTACAAATTTCATAAGGAATCATCAAAATCTGCTTAGTCTTGATTGCGCTTGTTTGTGCTCGTTTGCTGCGTTTAAACGGCACCTTAATTCAATTACGTGCAATATGATAAGGCTAATTTGCGCATAAAAATGAAGTTCTTCCATAGTGGCTGAACGCTCGAGGACAGCAGGCGAATGAAAACTACCAATCACCTAATCACGCCAATAACACAAAGGATATCTTCATTAACACTTAGGGACCACCTCCTCTCCAAAAGCAACAGGCCTGTCAATCACTTTAATATCGCATTGTACACCGAAACCCTCGGTGAATGATTTGTACTATGAGGAAATGGACCCACATTTTGGAGGAAAACAAGGAGGACGGAAACGTGCGAGCATTCTTGATCTTTGGGGTATTTTGTTGAATCTATGTGTTCAACCTTTTATGAAGACAACTGTGTAATTGTTTCAAAATGTAAAATCCCAATTTTAAACTATCCACTTTCTTTCGGGACCGCTTTGGGTGTTTGGGAGCCCACCGGGTTCGCACAGAGCACACTATGGAAAACTCGGCTCTCGGGGGTAATATTGAGAGAGTGATAACACACCACGGGGAAAGCGGAGCGAGGCGGTGTGTCAGTACATGCGGTGCACAAATAGGCGAAAAAAGGAGATATGTCTTCATAACGTGTTCAAAATTCATTCGCCGCTGTCTTTGACTTCCTTTTTTTTTTTTAATCTGATGAACAGCGCCGCGGCCCGCTCTCGTCGTCTCGCTGTCTGCTCGCTTGGCTTTGCGACATCGACCAGGTGGAGGAGCAGATAAGTCAGGATGCTGACGAGGCGATTTTTGGAATATTCCCGAGGATCATTCCATCATTCCTCTTGTGCGGCGGAGATTTGCGCGAGCCGCGTGAATACCAATTGAGTAATTCTCACCTGAAAGGATACTAGACGCAGAGGGAGACAAGTCTATCGCCAAAGTGCAAAAGCAGCACAAGTGAAAATATAAATACAGACACGCGTAATACCATATCAACCCGACAGAGCTGGGCATAGATCTTCTTTTAATTCATTTGATGGGGCTATCTGGGTTTTATGGCGCTACGCTTCACTCGCATTACATGAGCATCTTGGCTGTCAACAGGCAAAAAGTTGGTCAAATATTGTGGAAATATTTCTCCCAAGATTTCAGTGAATGAGATTCACTTACCGGCCATGGAGCCGTAACATCAGGTTACTTGCGCGAGCTAACGACAGCCAAAAGCTATTCAAGGTGCGGTAAATTTGCAAAATAAAAGTTTGCTTTGACAAAGACTCGGACTTGCCCTCGGACTGTTGCGCGCTTCCTGACAAGGAAAGGCAGCGTATTAGAACGGATGGAAAAACCTGCAGGATTTTTGCTGACGCTCATCCGTTAATTAGGTTTTCGCAAGCGATTGTAAATATGTCCGAGACGTCGCACTCACGTTTAGCGTGCAAATGAAAGCAGACTGTTGTGCGAGTAATAGGCTGGAGGTTTCACGTCGTGAATGTTCGGAGCAAAGAAGAAGAAATCTTTTCAGATAGCGCTCACGTGTAATTAATGGGCGAAGCTTTTTGATGTGTCTGAATTGTTATCAGCAGAGTAATGGAGCGCAACCAATTAAACGCTATGCGGCTCCTCATTCCATCACTCAGTCGCGACATAGAAAAGGTCAGCAGAGATTGTAAATGGCCTGGACCAGTCAAAAGGGAATGTAGCGCCGCCTACTACGAACTCTTAAACAGTTCATTGTTGACCCCGACTTTCTTTCTGAGAAGATCGGGGAGGACGAAAAAAAAATCAAAAAATCAAAATCACTCTCGACGCATCTCAAAACACATAATCAGTCAGGATAATCTTTTGGGGAGATCTGATCAATTGGACTTGTGCGGACTTTGATCAAAAGAGGAAAAAAATGCTGAAATTCAGGCCAAGTCATACTCCTCAGGACACCTGCTTCAGGATCATTTTGAAATCCTCTGGCTTGGGTTCAGAAGGGAGGGATAATGCTCAAGATCGTCCCAATCATGCAAATATGTGCACACCATCAGAAGACAAACTAAATAATAGTGAATAAAACCCCCCCCCCCCAAAAAAAAAAGGATCATTCAGTTTCTGCCTCCAGTTGATTAGATAGATTTACAAGAGGTAAGCTGCTGGGGGCAGACTAGAACGGTCTGACTGCTGTCCAGATCAGTGCTCGTGTTATTTACTGTACTGAGGTGTGTGTGTGCGTGTGTGTGTGTGCGTGTAGTTACACAGTGCACTCGGGCCCTCATTACCTCCTCTGTCCAATCACGGGGGTTGGGAGATTTATGACCACCGCAGAGAGGCAGTGAAAGGCCCACGGTGAGCTAGTTAGGCGCTATACACATCACCTTTACGCTTTTTTCACATCAGGGCGCCGAGAGGTTCACTGAAATAGCAGAAGGCATCATTTGAAGGCCTTTCTGTTGCAATTTGTGGCGAGGAGGCACATAGCCAGCCCTAAATTGCAGCTAAAACTGAGACGAACGCGATATAAACAAAAAAAAAAACCCACCCAGATGCGGAAAGCACTTTGTCGCAGGACGCTTCAAAATAAGACAAAAGCATCGGCGGTAAATAAAAGCACTTTGCGTTAATAGTACGCATTGATCGGCATTCGATCAGTCCATGTGTTCACCAATTAGAATGCATGTAACAATTGATTGTGCCGCTTCACCTCACCGGCTCGGGTGGCACGAGTATACGCGCTGTCCTGCAAACAGACCCGCTTTCCTCGCTCACTATTGGATTACAGTATGTCGCATCAACTCTGAACCCCAGGGTCCCTGAAGCGGTGCGCCGATTCCCGCAGACTTGGACCCGGACATGTTTTGCTTTCGCGTTCTTCTGCCCTCAAGCAAGTGGATTCACATTCAAAGCAGTAAGACTTGAACGTCACGCCATGAAAGTTAAGGTGAAGAATGTCATTTTTTTGGACAAGCGGTTAACTTCTTTTTACACTTGTCTCTCTCTCTCTCGCACTCCCCATTGATGGTGTGTCTATTTCGCTATCTGTGTTCGCAACCCATCACTGTAAACCGCGACAACAGCAGTCCATCCATCCATTTCCTAACGCGCTTATCCTCACGAGGGCCGCGGGCATTCTGGAGCCTATATCTTCACAAACAAAATGTGCATTTTGGAATTGACTGAGTTCCACCATGTTGCTTTTATTGCCGGTTTGACGTGATGAAAACAAGAAAGTTTGCAAGAAGCGGGGAGCGGCACTTTTAATTCATAATCTCATCTCCTTCTCTGTCATGGCTCTCAAGATGAAAGCACTCTCACTTTTATTTATTGTTTTTTTTTTTAATCTGGGATGTTCTGTGCACTATGAATGGATCACTTTACCAGTCCCTGGTTCTTTTTTTTTTTTTCATAGTATCATTTTGTGGGACAAGCCATCAATCATGCAGATGATTGTAGGCAAAGTCATCCTAAAAGTAAAGAATGTCCGTCTTTTTCTTCTTGTGTTACTGCTGCCCCGCCCCTCGCCGCCTGTGCCGAGGGACTTTTATTAAGGGATGTAATATCCACCACACCATAGCGTCAATATTCCTTCGGGCTCTTTCCCCACCCTCTGTTCTGTCAATGAACACACACACACACACACACACACACACACACACACACACACACACAGACTCACGCTCAACAACAGCAGGCATAGAAATGACGGAAGCTGGGGAGCAATGAGAATGATTTTTTTTTTGACTGGGAATTCCTCTCCAGCGTAGTGCGCCGTTCCTTTGGAGGAAATCTCAAAGTCAAATATGAGATCTTAGCCATATGGCGTCTTGATTTGATGATGTTTATGTCTGTGTATGAAGTGGAGGCGCTGTGTGCAAGGTCACACGCCCGGGTTGTTTTTTTTGTGGTGTTTTTTGTTTTAATGTTACACAATATCAATGGTAGCGCCTCTATTAGCAGTCAAATACACGATGTGGACAGAAGTAAAGGGACAGACTGAGATACAAAATAGAGCAAACTCCATCCACCCATTTTCTGTAGTGCTTTATCCTCAGCTAGGGCCTCCCTCTTCCAACTGACTTTGGGCAAGAGGTGGGCGACGCCGCCAGAGCAGGAAATGGCTTGATCACAACATTGGAAGCATCAAATCATCGAAAATGTCCTTGATAAGAAAAACTAGAAGTTCTAAAAGGGGGACTATGGGCTCTCGTCCGGTTGGTTGCACGCAAATGGAGCCACATATAGTTCAGCTAAACTGCGGACATGCAGACTTGACTTTTGTGCAGTGGTATAGAGTTGCCTTCCAAAGTCAAGTGTTGCTGTTGTTTTAGGCCAATGTTGTCAAGCCCAATGCCCCAAGAGCATTCTGGAAAACTGCTGACTTGCTGAGTCTGTGTTGGTGGGCAATGTAAAAGGACAAGGAGAGAGGGAGCTTGCAAAGTATTGGGGCAAAAAAGACACACTGCACCCACTCTCCACTTAGACTTCGGTTACATTTACTGGCCCGCCGCTTGGCCATTCACACTCGCCGCACGCAGAAAGGAGAAGAAACAAAGAGAAACACTGAAATATTCAAAGTCTTAACAAGGAATCAAGTTTTCATGGGTTTTTTCCCCCCTTTTACATTATAAATGATATTTTCGCTCACCGTTATCATCACATCAGAATTTATTGATAAATATTGGGCATAGCCGGTCCCCATGAGGGAATAATCAGCTTGCGGCCTTTGCTCAGCGCAATGGAGCTCATCTTTTTTCTTTGACGAATAGCGGAGATGATTTCGATGCGGAAGCCATTCCTCACGTACAGATGAAGAGCGAGATTAGCGCGTGGCAACGACGGCAATGCGCTGACAACACAATTTAGCATACGGATGAGCTGTCCGTTGCCTTCCAAAATCTCTCTTCCTTGGTGTCAGGAAAACAATCCCCATTTCCAAGCCAATCGTCCCCTTTCTAAATCCCGCGGTCTGCCCTTCCGCCGCCCCATCTCTGGCATCTCCGCGCGACCCCTGGCGATCCTGCGGTGCCATTCTCGCTTACCTAAATCTCTCCCCCGTTCCCGACACGTCGGCGCGCGTCTCGATCTGGTTGACATTTCGGCAGTCACGCCTGTCACGCCGCTCGGCTCGCCGCCAGTGAGCTTTCATTAATGTGTTGAGCGCATTGTGTTTAGCACCAGAGGTGTGCGCTCATTAATCTGCAGACTTTCATCAGTGGGTAAAGGCACGCCTGTGTTTGACTGAGAGTGAGCTGGAAAAAGTGATTAGGATGAAAGCGCATCTAATTACATGTGCATGAAAGAATCCTGATATGACTCCACGAAGCCTCCCATCTCCATCTTGTCAGCTCATCACATTCCCTGCACATGCCCCCCCCCCGTCCACCTGGCGATGACAATTCTGGGACAGGCTTCTGGGTTTGGTCCCAAGCCTTCTTCAGGCTGTCTGTATACTGTAGGTGATATGGACTCACCAATTACTGACCCAGTCAATGAGAAAATGCTTGAGTGTCTTTTCTGGTCTGCGATTGGCTGGCAACCGGTTCAAGGTGTCCCCCGCCTACTGCCCGAAGACAGCTGGGATAGGCTCCAGGTCCTCCCCCGTGACCCTTGTGAGGATAAGCGGATCAGAAAATGGATGGCTGGATGTCTTTTCTGGTGCAAGTAAAAAGGCTGCTCAGGGGTTTTCACAGAGGATAAAGAATATATGCCTGCGAGAACATATTGTTCTGACTGTCGACGGACGGCATCTTGAAAAACTGGTCAGGTCACTTGTCGGTTGAGTTGTATCTCGAGTCTTCAATTTAGCTTTTTGCTAGTCATCGTGATAAACCCGACAACACTATCGGTTCTGTCAACTTTTTTTTGGTCTTAAAAAGTGCGAGCAAAAAAAAAAGAATCCTGAGCAGACCTCAAACTGCATAAATGCGTGTCAATTCCCTTGGAAGCAGAAGCAAGGAACCAGAGTATTACAGCATGACATCCTGAGGGAAACAAATACTTTGAAATGTTAGCTACACACTTCGATTAGGGTGCTTTTTGACCATTTTTTTCTGGTGGGTGGGTGGGGTGGGGATTTGTTGACAGACGGATCATTTCCTCCGAAAAAAAGAACTCGTGTGCAAATAATTGACAGCTCCAAAGTTTGATCTTGTTCCGTGCCGTCTCCCTCTGATGCAGAGCATCCAAACATCTGGCGTCTTCCGGAAAGTGGGACGCAAAAGTGTCACACCGAGACTTGGGCGCCCAGCCGAGCCGAGGTTTCAGAACACTTGCAGAATGTTTTTATTTCATATTTTTTTCGGAAAAAAATATGAACTCGTGTTTAATTTATCCATGCAGCACCAAGCCAGATGCCGTTTTTTTTTTCTTCTTCTTCTCGCAAACAAACTTTGACAGACGAGATTTTAACGCCGTTTTGATCTTCCATCCACCATATCTACCAAGTGACCGCATATCCGCCTGACATGTTTTTTAATGTTGGTTTTTTTTTCTGCCACGGGGGCACTTTCCTTTCTGAGTCAGAAAGGCAGACTGCATCTCCAAACCCAACTAGATTTTGCGGCAAACTCCGCCGGTCATGTCAAATATCGAGGCGACAGATCTGGCTCGTGAGAGCGCAGGCCGTTTCGCCGCTAACCTGCAAAGAACATGCTGCAAAGAACAGCCTCCTTCTGCGTTATTTTTCATCTGGCTTGAGTTCCTCTTTTTCGCAGCGAGACGTGACATTTTCCAAACCGATGAGCTTTAATAAAACATTTTGTATCTGCCACAGAAAAGGGGGCCGCTAGCTGCTTGGAGAACAGCTCAAGTTGTTGTGACAGTAGAGCCAAAAAGGAGCTATCCATCCATCTCTTTATCCACACACACACACCCACACACGCACACACACACACACACACACACACACACGCACACAGTAAAGGCTAAAATTATTCCTTCCCCTAGTTTTGGTCTTGATTGCATCTACACGCACGTATCGGCTTTGAACGAAAAGGGCGATCGCTCTTTGCTGACGTCATTTTAATGGCTCAACAAATAAGAAATCCACTCAAGTGAATGAAAAGCCGAATCAAAAGTCTTTCAAGGGGTCGACGTGGGCTTTCTGATGTTGCCGTACGTTCGCAAGTGTATGAGCAACGACATGACCTATTTCGGCCTCTGCATGGCCAGGTGTGATTCGAATTGGATTGAGCAGGAATGGTCCGGCGTGACGGCCAATCAAAACAACATCACACACTCGCAGCAAAATGGATTAAAGTCTGCTCAGCCGTGAATTTCTTTTCAAAGCCAATTGCTGGATGCACAGGATGTCAGTCCTTTATCTCTCTCTCTCTCTCACGTGACTTTTTAGGTGAGTGTGAGTGTGTGTGTTTGCACTTCTGGACCAGTGAAGACTATAGTATGATTGTGCACACAGCCCATGACAATTCCTTTCAAGTACATTCTCAATAATCTCTTTTTCACACACATTCAACAACCATTCACACCCACAGACAAGTGAGAAGGTTTTTTTTTTTTTTTTCTCCTGACTGAAAACATTCAGCAGGTTACAATTCTCGCCTAACATGTTTAGTTTGTTTTGTTTTGTAGAGCTGGATGATATTCTGATGTTTTCCCTTCAGACGTCAGACCAAACAGAAGCCCAAACTTACCAATCAGACTTTTTGGGTATTTCTTCTTTATGATGATGCAGACCGGTTCAGGGTGTCCCCCGCCTGCTGCCCGAAGACGGCTTGGATTGGCTCTGGCATGCACGCGACCTTCGTGAGGAGAAGCGGATTAGAAAATGGACTCAAGACAAGAGCTGCCAAAAAAACAAACAAAAAAAAAAAATCCCAACGCAGAGAGGTATTCATTTAACGATATCGATGGACGACAACAATAATATAGCGCTAGCTGGCCCGTCTTAGTATAAAATTTGAATGGAAAGAGCTCAGTAGCAACCAAGCGATGTGGAAAACGCTAACTAGCAAGCCCCCCCCGGCTGAAAGACACAAGCACGGTACGGGCCAAGGTGTCAGGCCATTAGTGGGCGGAATGCATCAGGGGCCATGGCGGGTCCGGGTCACATCTGCGGGGCCCGCGAGATAATTTAGCCCCACCGCTAAAGGCGCTGAAAGGCCCCGCTTCGTCACCTTTGACCTCCGCGTGACGTTGTTACTGCGGTGACATCGAGCAGCAAAGTCTTTCACCTTCGATTATTCTTGCGATGTGACCTCAAGATGACTTTCTGAATAAAAATGAAGAAAAGCCGCCAGGCTATGAGGTGGACAAAATTTGTCAGCCACCTGGCAAAATGAAAGGAACCTGGTTCGACTAAAACAGAGAATGGCCATGGCGAATACTCTCTCTCTCCTAAATTTGTATATCAGACTCTTAATATCAGCGCCTCCATGCAGGTCGCCGCTTTTAGGCACATTTTTTTCCAACTTTAACATCAATTTGCAGGTGTTGGAGCTTCCTGTTGAGAAAATCCCCCATTGCCGGCACTAAAAGCAGCAGTGTTCTGCAAAGATAGCATGCGTTAAATGCCGCTTCATTGAGGACGCGACACACTAATTCTAATCGAACGGCGCACACGCGCACGCTGCGGAAAAATGACACATTTTGATAAATGACAAATTCCTTACTCCTTATCATGATTACTGAGAGCTGGCATCTCATTGTGTAGTCAGCTAAAACGCATTCCTCTCCGATCAAATACCCTTCAGCAAATTCTATTCCTCAACCTTCATTTGAGCAGCTCAACGTAAACTTGGTGTGCGTGTATGCGTATCATTCAAACGGCCACAAATCTTTGTGTGTTGCGGTTCCCAAATCTTTTTTGTACAAGTAGCTTTTTTTTTTTTGTCCCGCCGCTCACAAGCCTGTCAATCAACGGCCTCCAATTACGAATATAATACACTCAATTGACTCGACGGGCAGCGGATAGATTGCGGTGTGGAAAACTATTACAGGGGTGCAGGGAAGCGAGCCTCTGGAGTTCTGTGCGTGCGTGCGTGTTTGCGTGTCTTGGGGTGGGGCTATTAGACAAGGGCTAGAATGGAAAGACGCGGTTCGGAACAAATCGCTTGTGGAAATGTGGGCTGCGTTTTAAAGAGGACACACAGATGCGCTTGTGCACGCTTCACTGGCAACCCACGAACGACCCCACCACCCACATCTGTGTCATGAAGTCGCATCTTTCCCCGTGATGGCCTTTTGTCAAAGCAAGACAAGCATGAGATAAAGAAGGGACATGATGATTAAAGAAAAAAGCATGAGAGACAGGTGTAATATCGAGGATGCGCAATGGAGGAAGATCTGAAGACAGGGCCGAGACAGACAGACAGGCGGAGATTGCTTATTGGAAAGCTATTTATCCTCATAAATATGCCGTAAAGGAAAGCAGTGGGGGATTCTGTTTGCTGCATGCTCATGTTTACCCTCCATTAATATGGCATTGGCATGCCAGGGCGATCGAACGCGGCGCCCAGATGGATGCCGGCTATTGACTCCTTTCCTCACACGAATGCCCATTTTGGAACACGGAGCCAAGGCCCGCTTGCGGCGTCAAGGTGCTGCTCGTGAAATCCTCACCCAACTCAGCGATATCAACTGTAAACATTCGCCGGCTCCAAAATCGGGTATGCCAACATCATCTCATGAGATCCAGAGCAAAAGCGGGATCATCCATTCTGCCTCAATAAAGACACGTCTGCCGGTTAATTTGTTGGGTCAGAATAAAAATGACACCAAACTCGTTAAAGCCTTAAAGTCCAGCAGCTTAATGTCAACACATCATCGGAAATGCCATAAAAGGGCTAAAGAATAGCTTTGACATCACTGTGTTATATCCCTTTAAGGAAAGGACAAATGGACATAAAGGGTGGAGCAAAACATACAGACAGACAATATAACGGAACACACAGGCATATGTTCTTTATCCTTTGCATAGAACAACGACAATTACTGCAGCTGACTGAGGAGCTGAAATATTTCCGTCCCCATGTCTGTATTATGCTGCCAACGGGTGGCCAAGGCGCACACACCAGAAGGAGTAGCACAATGGCCATCGAATGGTAGCAACAAAGAAATAAAAATGTAAATGTGGCAATGGGTGGTTTAATTTCCGTGCATTCTATTCATTTTGTCATTGCTGTTTATAGAGTACAAGATTGCAGAGGGATAGTTTTATGATTAAAAACACATTACAAACATTGGGGATTTTTTTTCTTATGGCTTTTCAGATCCGAGCGTGGTCCTGCAACAAATTACGCTTGCATTTCAAGGCACCGCTGTAATCGTCCCTGCAGTGTAGATTATATCCTGAGGGATGGAAATTCACTTGTACCGCGGGCGATGACGAGAAGCTACAACACAAACTCAGGCAAAGAGTGTGAGGAAAATATCAAAATACCTTCACTCACTTTTTGAAGCCAGAGCAAAAACCATCAGGGTGCGCAGTCATTCTCCTGTGATCTCATTTGCAAACAGCACTGTGGTTTTCGACGCGTTCAACGCCGAAGTGAATAGATGGCGCCTATATGCCGCGCATCCGAAATTCATCTCAACTTTATGGCCTGCCGTCGGACGCTCCGTAGCTCTCTCGCTTTGTACCTCGGGAGTGACGTTTGTGTATTGAGCAGTCTTAACGGCGGCTTGAACAGGGGCGAGAAGTCTCCTTTTTTTTTCAAAGTGTCAGACAGGCCACGCCGCGCTGGAGCGCCCACTCACCAGTCCCGTCAGAAATAAATCATGGTGGAAAAATACTTTAGATTTTTATGATCAATAAAACATCAGAGGGGAGCTTTGATGTCAGTCATTTGAGGCATGTTTTGATCAGTATTCATCTAAAAGGAGATTGATGAACGGCTGCTCGCTGTTTACGCCCCTGTAGACTTGCGGGTCGGGTTTGATTTGGGCCCGCGCGCGCGTGTGTGCGTGTGCGTGTGTGTGTGTTGGCTACTGAAGCCGCGGCGGTCAGGTGTGGTTTTTCAGAAAGCGACTAATGTAAAATTCATGCGCTTCTTGAAAGAACACTGTGGCGGTTTGCGCGTCTGCGCGAGAATGCCATGATGGCGGTGGAAGGAAGACGACAAGACAAAAAGAGAAAGAGCTGAAGAGCGAAGGATACAAAATATTGACGAAAGAACGATGATCCCCTTTGGAGCAGAGTGCGGAAGGGGAGAAAAAAAAAAATGACCCAAAAGCGATGCTCTCATGCTTCACTGACTTTCTGAGTCCGAGCACAAGATATGTGTCACTGTGATGGAATCCTGACCAAGTGCATTTTTTTTTTTTAAGAATCCAATTTGACTATTATTGAAATTATGTCGACCCAATATGTTTTTTTTTAAAAATGGATTAAAATATGAAGTCAGCATTATCATCTATGATTTATATTTTCTACATTTTTTTTTTGAATTAAAAAAAAAATTGAGCTACAATATATTCCCAAAAAGTCGATGCTTTATGTTTTGTGGTGCCGTAGTGGTTTTGTGCGCTTGCCTCCCAGTCAGTCATACCGGCATTGAATCTCAGTTGGAACACCTCCCAATGCTTAAAAAAAAAAAAAAAAGCATGTTCGGTGCATTGAAGATTTTGAACTATTCAAGGGGATCAACGGTCATTTGTCTATAGACTGAAAAACATTTGGGAGTGACGTTCCAACACCTCTCACCCAAATGTCAGCTGGCAGAAGTTCCAGTGAAAAACGAACGGGTGTCGGATTTCAACACTGTCATTATTTAGAGCTTAACTGCTCATTTACAATCATGAGAAGCTCTCAACGTGGAGGAAATTCACAAATGAATCTCATCTGCGCTTCATTCTTTGCGGATAAATATCAGTAGCCAAATGCCCCCCTCCCCCGCTGTAATTCGCTCCTTCAATGAGAATGCCTTCCTAATTGCGCGCTGAGAGATTCTTTGTCAGCCGAGAATGGGGCCCATTTCCTCTTCTCCCATCCGCACGAGTGAAAGTGCCGGCGGCACATTGTCGTCGTCCGCGTTTGTGGTGGGCTGATCATTTTTGATTTTGCCCCGGCGTGCCTCGCCACAAAGATCCTTGAACCACACCGCATGCATTTTGTACGTTTCCATTGCCCGTCAGAATGCGCCGTGTGCTTCCTTTCCTGCAACGAAGTCATTCGAGCTCTTGGTTTCAATGGAGAGGAAAAAGCTTGAAGCAGTGGGGCCGATGGACTGCACTGCACTGGCAGACGACACTCAGGACGCAAAATGTTGACTTATTATTGGATGCGTGTCATGGAATGTTATCGGTCCTCTATTCATTTAATAACACCTCCATCCATCCATTTTTCAGAGCGTTGATTTGAATTCGGCTTCCAGGAAACGTACTGCAGATAGCACCTACAGTATATTCAACCCGAAGGACAATTTGGAGTCTTCCGTGAAGCCGACATGTTACCATCTGAAAAGGACTTTTCAGACTGTCAGCTAACTTTGACACAAGTAGTATTTGCTTCAGGTACCCCAGACTGCTCACCATGCCCCTCATCCTGACACTAACGCTTCCCTAACTCCAACGCGAACCTTAATGGCAGCCACAACCCAACATGAAGCTAACCCTCCCCGAGACCTGACCCCATAACGTTCCCTTGACGCCTGTCGGCAACCATGTGTGCATCTGTTGGGACGGCATCAACTTGGAATTGAACAGACGAGTCGACTTGACTTTTCGACGTCGACATTTAGAGATTGAAACCGATTCATCAATAATCTTTTTTTTTTTTTTTTTTGGGGAGGAGGGGGTATCTTGTTTTCCAATTGACGTTTCATTTGCCCATTCGCGACCATCACAAGAGCGTAGCGTCACAGAGGGTAACAAAGTGACTTTCTTTCACCACCTGTGAGGGTCATTCGAGTCGGAAAAATAGACTGGTTGTGGATAAGCAGAACGGTTAGTGCGGTGAGTTGCACAAGTCCACATCCTGACTGACAAAGCGCCGCATCCCCCTCATTTAGACGCGCTTTCATTTTCTCGATTCTCTTACCTGCCTTTCTGGGCGTGCCTGTCCCAGAAACGCTGGAGCGTGTGTCGAATGCACATGATGGAGTGAGTGAGGAAGACGGGGGGTGGCGGCGGGGCGGCCGCGGGGGCAGCGCGTCGTCCTGTCGGCGTGCGCGTGGCCTCGTCGCACCTGACGGCGGTGGTGCGGAGGAGCTGCGACGCGCCCCCTGGCCCTGCCCATCAATTATGGAAGCCGCGGAGCACAGAGTGCAAGCACAAAACACACACAGGGAGACACACACACACACACACACACACACAAGTGCAGATAAGTCAGTGTGGACAACAGGGTAGAAAATAACGACTGTAGGAATTACGGCACAGCCAAAAAAAACAAAAAGAGGAGATGTGATGAACTCGCATATGTCACATCATTCGGTACACTTGCAGTTACAATGAAATGAGAAAAAAATGTCAATGTAATGGTGCAATACGCATTGGGTGAAAAAGACGAAAGGCTGACAAAGATAAATGGAGTGTCGGCCAGGGTTTTTTTGTTTTGGTTTTACAGAGTAAGACATTGCAATGTAAGATAAAGACAATCACACTCACCGATGCGAATTTCATCCTGCCAAACAGCAGAATCGGCCGCGGCCCCCAAAATGCATTTCAGCCACGCGCGTATCTCGGGCGACGCTTTTCTTGCGGCAGTTTGAAGGAATATTTGCGTGAGCGAGGCGCCGGATTACCATCGCATCGCATCTCCAACGTCGTCGGTAAGACCGTAAGCTTTGTTTACTTGTCTCACCTCCTGCTTCTCGCCCTTCCACCTTTGAGTTTTCCTGAAAAAGAGAACAAAAAAAGCCGCAGTGATGTATACGCCGGGAATGCTCGGCAATCGTCAAAGCATCGATCAAAGGTTTTAACGGCGCGTTCTATTCATAGAAAGCCATTAATCACCTCGGCAGGCTGAAGCCTCAAAAGAGCCAGTAGGCGCAAAACTCCAACGCCGAGACTTTGAAAACAACTCCGCCGTCACCGCGGATGCAAATATGTTACTTGGCTTATGAAGTCTCACTCGTGACGGTGCAGTCTGTTGACAAGAGGTGTCATTTTCATTTGCACTTGTCTGAGTGTTATTTCTGTCAACATTAAGGCACACGCACATACCCGGTACAGCTGTGCATGGGTTGTTTTTTTTTTTGGGTGTGTGCGTTTTTTTTTTTTTTTTCCTTCTCCTCTCCGGCTGACGTTGTATCAATCAGCCACTCATTACATCCCTCAGTGTTATTCACACCATTACACAGAGAGAAAATAGCATAATTGTGTATTCAGCGTCATTCCGGGGTGGGCCTGCGGGACGTTAATGTGTGTCCAGATGGATTTGTGAAAAGAGAAAAGAACATTTTCAAAGTCAACCCGTCATTTGTGGATGGAAATGGGAAACGCGAACGTGCATTTATGATGAACTCTCAAACACAAATTGCCTCGCACGAACTTTCAGAGGTAGAATGTCGAGACGCCGACAAGCAGCGGCGGCAGTTTTTTGCCTTTGGAGCTTTTATAGTTTGGCTGCGTACATAAAAGTGCAATTCGAAACCGGCTTTCTCATGCGTTTTAAGTCTCACGACCCCGTTCTTCATCATCCCGACAGCGTTGGAACGCCCCTCCTGAAAAAAAGGTCAAAATAACAAGCATTTATATACTGTTTCATGAACAAAAGTTAGGATTCATTATGATGACACATTGTAAGACTGTTCCGTGGAAAAAAAAAATATTATCTCCTAACAAGAGGTGGGAATTGAGCAAGTAGGAGTCTGTTGAAATTAAATGTTGGAAATGGCCTCCCCGCCGGTGTCAGGAAATGCAGGGAAAGAACAGGCAACGGCCTTCTTAGTTGCTGAAGCATATTATTTTAATGGCGAAACTGATGAGAGGCTTTTCAGAAAGGAAATGTTCAGAAAGTTGGGAAAGAAACAATCGGGAAGTTCAGGAAGGACGAGATAGTGGAGAAAGGAGGCAAATCGCAGAAAATCACGTCCTGTTGTTTCCTTGTCTCTTACCCCGCCCAACCAAAATTGTGGTTCCCCCCCCCCCGTCATTTAAAGCTGCTCATCGCTGACTTTGGGAATGATGCTGTAAGACTAAAACGAGCGACATCAATAAATGAGGCGCCATTCAGTCGTTGGCTGGGAGAACATGTTTCTCGCCATCAACAAGAACAGGTACCACGCGGAAAGAGTTTACCGCGCAACACGTTTGCCGCTTCCCCCGCTAATTTGTGGAAACCGAGTCTGTCTATCATTTGGATTCGGAATGCACGTCTCCATGTCGAATAGAAACAACTGCATGATATAAAGGCTCGTGAGAAATACGAAAGCAGGTTCTAGTGAGTGAATCTGAATGCAAATGAGGTCGCGCTAAAGAAAATGAGAGTCACCCTTGATGTAAAACTGTCACATCGGGCGATATTTTTCGAGAAGGGCCTCATTTTAGGAGATGCGGCACTGACAAAAGTGCAGGATTGAAGTTTGGGTCACGGTAAGCGAAAGACAGGAGTCGGCTCTCACTGAGTCACGTAAAAGATGGAGGAACATTCCTGTGGACGACAAGAAATGTAGAGGGCTGGCCAATGCTTTCAAGCGCTTGTGGCAGTTGACTTGCGGACGACAACCAGGCTCCGGTTTGGCCCTCTTCACATTTATCCATCTGTCCATTTACGCTGGTCCTCCTCAATAGGCTCTTTTGGTTCACAATTTGGGGTTTCTGGAACGGATTCATTGGATTTCCATTCTTTCCTATGGGGAATATTGATTTGTTTTTTGTGAGAATTAGTCTGAGTCAGACATTTTGCATCCATCCATGCATTTTCGAACGGGCTTTATCCTCACAAGGGTCGCGGGGGGTGCCGGAGCCTGTCCTCACTGTCTTCGGGCAGTCGGCGGGGGACACCCCGAACCGGTTGCCAGCCAATCGCAGGGCGCACAGAGACGAAGAAGCATTCGAAGCCTGCACCTCCGCACTGTGAGGAGGACGTGCCAACCAGTCCACCATCGTGCCGCCGAGTCCGACATTTTGGAACCGCTTATTCAAGAAAAGGCTCGACGGGCTGAGCAACCGTAACCGAGGGGGAGGTCCTTAGCCCAAGCCAATTATTGCACTTTCCTGCCATCAATCTCTCCATTTTGGAATCGAGGCTCACTGGGCGCTCATCATTTCTATGGAGCGCCGATTCACTTGCGCGCAGCCTCCTTCTCCATCCATCTTGGCGGCTTCCTCCACTCCTCCCATCGGTCTCCATCACAAATGACTTGTGCCACTTCACGCATGTCTGTCCATGCATCTCTTTCTTATCCTCCTGCAGCTTTGCGGTTCGGTCTTTCTCCATTCATCTCTCTCAGAGTCGCCAGACAGGCACGGCGCGATTCAGGTGACGCGCCACGGCGCTCCGCTATTTATAAAAACAAAGCTACAGGCACTGAATGATGATGATCAAACACATCAAGGTTGATTAATTGTATGCGGGAGACAAGACGCTTTCCCCCCTTGGACTTCTTTATTTAATCATCAAGACACATTGTTTGTTTGTCAGTAAGAGAAATGGCTCTTGGTATGATGCGGCGCATTCTAGATCGACGCTAACTCAAACAAACTTGCCTCCAAAAAAAACGTATTCTTATTGTTGTTGTTATATTCCCATAACTGACAAACGACTGTTAATTTCTTTTGAAGGGAGTACTTTCAAAGGATGTAAAATGTACGGAGAAGAAAAGGCATATCTTACGATCCAAAGCATACCCCATCATGTGTCCAACATGGTGGAGGGAAAACGTTTTGGCATGCGCATTGTGTCCATGTGGGGCTTAGTGGTTCTCACCTCTGCATCTCGGTCTTGCTTCGAATCTCGGTTGCTGGTGTTTGGCGAATCAGGCGGGCCGTACGGCGCCGCGCTGATCGGTCGAGAGCAATCGCAGGACTCCTCCTGCCTCCTATGCAGGAAACAACGAGTACATTTTAATCACCCGCTGACTAAATAGAAGTATTATGAAGCCATCGTGAAGCCAAGCATGTGCATTCATCACGCTGCGAAATTTGACGTGACAATTAATTTCCTCTCATTCGGCGAGTCTCAAAGTGATTACTTGGGAGTGACTCGCGCTCTGAAGTCCAACTTAAAGGCCAGAAGAAACGAGGGGACGCTGATGCGCGGCGGGGAAAAAAAAGGAATCACATGAAGCGGGCGAAGAAGAAGACGTTACCCTTGGAGACGGACGAGAGGCAAGAGGACGGACGTCCCATCGTGGAACATGTGGACGGATGTGGCCTTGGACCGTGTGAAGCTTTACATCAAGACTTTGTTCGCCTCCAGCCAGTATAAATCATGAATCATTGACGGTCCCTCCCTCAGGAGCACGTATTTCAATATTAATAGCCTCCATTCAGATCACACAGCCGCCCTGACCTGCATCGCGGGGTCCGCTACCCCCAAGGCTGCCTGCTTTCGCCCGCAGCACATACAAAACGCGTCCATGGAGAATCCACACGCACAGATACGCCGCCACGAAACAGCTTCGCCATAAAGCACACCCAGAAAATGGTCGCATAGATGACATCAAAGTTAACCTGCTCAGAGCGCCTTTGCATTCAAAGGAGACGTGAAACTGTTGCCCGCGCAGAAATGAGGAACCATGAAAAACGATCCTGATTTCTTTGTCATTTCTATTACCTGCGATCGGTGTGAGCAACCTGCTCGCGTTTGCTCGACTTGCTTCGGGGACCTTGTCAGCGGCCGCGATACATAAATAATATTATTAGCCGGGTGGTCCAGTGAATAAAAGGCGCTCGAAGCTTCCCATTTTGCCCTTCGCTCGGCTATGACGGGTTTTAACAGGATGCTGATGACAGCTTTATCAGAGCCTTCTAGCGGAATGCCCGCAAGCGGTAAACATACATGACACACATATGTCAAAGGTGCTAAAATGTCTGCCTTCGCAAATGCTCATTGTCAGAGAGGTGTGAATTCAACAACGCAGCGCTGCCTTGACTTCCAAGTTGTTCCGTGACCACCGCAACAAAACATACAAAGAGAACATAACAAAAAAAAATATGCACTGGTTTTGTAAACATATAAAAAAATATATAAATAATCCACGGAGCGACGGTCAATGCATGATGTTGACGGCCGTGACTAATATTTTGGTTATTCCAAATTAAGAGACGCGCACCGAGTTTGACATCTTAACTGACGAGGAAAAGGATCATGTTTTCATACGGCTCGTCGTGGGCGGCGTACTCAAAACGGCCAATAGGCCACACCTCACGCAACGATCTTGTCAACGACAATCGCAAGTCTGGCGTGGTACCGAGACTGACCTGCGAGGGGCAGCACAGTGCCGCAGGGCAATCACAATACTACAAAAGACAAAGAAGGGGTTGCTGGTTTATGATTGTCGACCCGAACAGTTTTCTGAGCAAATCAGGGGGATTTATTGATTTGTTTTAATGACTCTGATCACACCCCACGCCGCAGGATAATCAGAATATTATGTCAAGAGTGGATCCTTCATGTAGATCGCAAGGGAGAGGAAATGCTGGATTTTGGCTCCCTTTAGCGACGTAGGAGAGTGGAAATATGAGACAGCCTCGGTGTGCCGATGACAGAAAAATCGAGGGAAGCAAGCGCCGTCTTGGGGTCTTGCTCTTGAGCACATTTCTTTGAACATAAAGAGCAGACCACCATTGGCAACATCCGCCACACCTGCGTGCTCTACGAAAACACGAGGACCATTTTCCAACTGCCAACAAGCCCAATTAGTGTCATCTCCCTTCCGCATCACGGCTCGCTTTCTTCTTCCGCTTCCCTCTTTATTCTCACCTACAGAAAAATAAATAAATAACATCCCCCCACCCCCTGCCCCCCTCAGACTTGCTCACCCGTCGAGGTGTCTGCTGCAGTTTTTTCCTTGCTAATTTTGATTCTTTCTCTTTCATCACAGCTTGAACGGCTCGCTCCCCGATGCGCTTTTAATAAGGCTCTGTTCGGATCAATCCCGCCGGATCAATACTTCATATGAGAAAGAAGCGCTCGGCCTTTTTACTCGCACCAACTCCGGCGTATTGTCCAGACACGTCGGTGCTCAACCTATTCACACCAAACCTAATGAGATATTGAATTGGCCTCAGCTTCGCTCAAGGTGCAAGCCAACACGGTACCGTGCGCAAGTGGTACATTTCTCCTCCGAGCGGCTGATAATATTTGATCGGAGGCTCATTTTTCTTCATCTGTTTCATCGTATCGAAACAACGCAAGCGTGGCTTTGACCGAACATCCCTTTGGCTCCCCCGTAACCGAGTCGAAGTGCAAAATTGATATTCCGCCGCGCGTTCCCAATGATAAATGAAGCCTGGGCCACTTGGCTCTCAGGGCGACCAAAAGCATTTACATCCAACCATGTGTTCTTTTTTTTTTGGGGTGGGGGGGGGGGTTTGATGAGGCTACTTTCAAAACTGAAAACGTAAATCGAGTCTCTCAAGCGAGTCCCAGACCTCCCATTAAGCATGCATTACATGCCGAAGTGAACTGTTTGTAATGAGCGGGCAGCAGCCAGATTTTAAGTATGTCTTACTCGGGCTGTATAATTGATCATCTTAGGAGCCTGGAGCTTTTTAATAGGCTACACTCTCATTATCCAGTCTGTTTTCTCGCCGTGCCTTTCAGAGCGTTCCCTCCTAATGGAGAGACAAATAGATTCATACGAGATGGTAATTACAGCATTAAGCGCCGCCATTCGATCGCAACAAAACAGCCGAGAGTGACTTTGAGGGACGCGAGCGGCAGCCTGCGAGGCCGACGGTGTCGGATTACTCAGCGCGCTCGTGTGCACTTTGTCCACGCCTCGTTTATGTCCGTTTCCTGACTTGGTGGTGACGGATGAGGCCACGCAGGACGCGGGAATAGAGTTGCTCCGAACAGATTTTTTTTTTGTTTTTTGCTAGTTTCGATGCCAACTCCCTCTTTCCTGTCCCAAAAATGATGACGATGGATTCCGGATGAAGAACATTTGAGAGCTGAAAGGCCACCGGTGTCGCTCGGACACACGGTGTTAGCGTCCAGTCTCAAAACGGAGACTTGTCAAGGACTCCAACATCCGGGAGGAATTTCTTCTCCGCAAAGACAACACCGCACGCTTAATTGACCGCGCCCATCGGCAATCAAGCGTCTCATCTGCTCAAGCGGAAGTCTCTCGCGTGATCAAATGAATCTCGCACTTGCTGTCCTGGTACCTCTGCTGTCGTGATGCTTCTCCTTGTCAGAAGATACCGAATAGCCGCTGATGCCGCAACGACATAAGGCCTTTACTTCAGTGACAACTAATTAAAGGCATAACTTTTTCCCCGTCAAGTAGTGAGACGACACATACCCTTTTAACATACGACTATTAGATTTACTTCTCCTTGAAGGTCAAATCAATTCTTTGAAGAATAGCGCGTTGATTGCCAGAGGCAGTGACAGTTCATTGCCTCCAGGTTGCAGCAGTGAGAAAGAATTGACGTCAATAAGACCTACAGTACTTCTCAGCCACGGAGGCTCCTTCACATGAGTATTGTGCATTCAACAACGCTAATTGAAAAAAAAAAACCCACACAGGACGAGCCCTTTTTTACGAACACCAAAGCACTCAGTAAAGGCGCTCAAATAACTGCCTGCACATCTGAAATGTCAGCGTTAAAAATGCACTCCTAATGAAGTGGCAAAACTGGGTGTCATATTTTTTGGAAGAAAAGCAGGGTTGTCGGTGTCTGCTGAATGGACATTTTTAGGTCACTTGCTTACTTTTAAGAATCAAGTGGTCAGTCGAGTCACGGCGTTTTCTAGGTAACTGTGGCAACGTTGCTGACGGCATTGTCAAAAACAACAACAGCAGCAGCAGCAGCAACAAAAAAAATAACAAGTGGCCAAATGGCTTGGCGACGCTCCACGTGGTGTCGAAATATTAGCATTGGGTATCCACATCCCTGCCAGGAGCAGCTCATGAATAAACAAGACTCCTATTTGGATAAGCTTCCCCGCGGAGTCCTTCCACGATTGTGCTGTTGTACTAACTAGCTCTGCTGTGGGAACATGACAGCATGGCCACAACACATGTTCTTAGGTGATTAAAATTCATCCTGCCCTTGTAGGTCTCGCTATTTTGGGCGTTTCTCAGCCACGCCGATGGTCACCGGGGGGCAGCTGCAAATAGCAGATAAAAAGGGGCATTTGCGTCCTGTCGCCATCGAGCACATCGATCCTTGCGCGTACCGCAGAATGTTTATCAGGAAGCGGCGCCGTCGTCTCCCATGAAAACTGATTCCGCGCAGCGGATCGCGGCCGTATTCTCTTCTTATCTGGATCCTATCGTTGGCTTTGACGGCGGTTCTTGGGTTTTCCCGGGAGAAGACGGGCACGATGGCAAGACCGGACGGTTTTCAACCTTCCGTTCCTTACCCTGGTGCACGTTGGTCAGATGTCACCGGGATGAGATGACGATCCTCCGACATCATTTTCAGGGTGACGCGTCGCCAAAGGTTCACGCCTTATGCCAAAGCGCGCCGGAATTGGATAAAGAATTTCAGAATCCCACCATTGCCTGTTAAAAGTCACGGCAAAGACAATCTCCGAGGGGATGATGAATCTTTTACTGTGCAGGAATATGTGCGCCGAACCCGGAGGCGGGTTGATTTTACAAGACAGAAAGGAAACCTGGGAGCCGTGTGGGATGGCTTGATAGCTTTCCGCATAAGTCACGGTCCGCAGGTGAGTGAAATATAGGGAGGCTGTTGATTTCCCCCCCGCGCCGCTCTCATTATCTCCCAAGAGATCAAGTTTGCAATGAGGTAGAAATCCTCGAAATTCCAAATACTTAAAAGCCACCCAATGTACTTGACCTTGCAAAGTTTCCCAGCTCGCGGCCAAGTTGAAGTTTCACGTGGGCTCCCGGCTCGGAGAACTAATGAGGGCTTGTCGAGACAGGAGCGCCTGCTATCTGTGGGGCCTTGTTGTGAAATTAAAGGTCATTCTCGCCGGATGAGTAACCCTGATACCGAGCCCCGCCCCCCCCTTCGCCCCCATCTCACCCCTCGCTAGCCAACTGGGAAATCAAACGCCATTCGCCCAGAGAGGCGTCCTTTATCGTGGCGGTCATTATCATCCGAATCATCACCGCGGCCGCCGCGCATCATTCAGCCTTCCCGTTTAGCTTCTCACCGGCCGTGTGTCAAAGAGACCCGCCGGCGACAATGTGCCTGGCAATTTGGGGGGCTGCGGGGAATTATGCAGAAAGGGCCCCGATAGGGATGACCATTCAAAGGCGGTACCTGTACAGTTGTGGAACCCGGAGAAGGGGGGGGATACTGTTGGAGATGGAGCCCCCAACGACTTCTTAATACGGCGAATGAGGCCAGCGGAATATGCCCGAGATGTCGGGACCGTCCGTGCAAAAAGAGAGCTCCAAAGCGCACACCTTAATGTTGCATTTGCCGCCCAGCAGGGGGCGACGCCAGCGGTGAGCTTAATGAGCGACGTGGCTCAGGAGGTCGAGTGGCCCTTTCATACTTGGCGGGTTACCGAGCCGACCTCCGCTTTCCCCGGAGACAACCAAAGTGTCCTTCGGACAGACCTTGAAATTGTAATCGCTGCGCTCACCGAGGGGAGGCACGTGCAGCTATTTTGCGCTCGGAGGGAAATGCATTCGCATGAAAACAAATTGGCAGGCCAGCCAAAGAAACATCCTTCCGTCCGTTCTTGATCTGACTTGTCCTTCACAGGGGGAAAGCACAGCTGGACGAATATGGAGAAAAGTTGGATGAGCTAAAAAGTTGAAGACGCACAATTCAAGAAAACATTTGGCTTTTCACAACCAAGAGTTTACCGAACAAATTGCTCCCTTGTATTGTCCGATTTTAAACGTAGAAGTAGAAGCAGCTCAGCAAATTTTTTGGGGAGCAAACAGCTCGCTTGCTTTGCTGTGCTAGCTAACACATAAGTGGCAATCATTTCTCTCTAAAAGTTTTTCCAACTTAAATGACAAGCCCGTGTGTCTCACAGTGCCTTGTGAGAAGACATGCTCTTAGCTTCCTTCTCTATTCATGAGTTGCAGTTAGGTTGACTGATTGAAATGATTTTCCCCCCTTGAAAAGTGAAAAGAAATGGCAGCTGAGAAAAAAAAAGCTTTTTGTGTTGTTTTTTTTTTTTACTTTAAACGGGGCGCCCAGTGTAAGGGGCGAAGCGTTTTGAGGGCTGTCTTCTTGTTTGAAAAGCAGCAGTGATTTCATTTCTCGCAGCATGGCTGGTGCTAATTAGTCTCTCCCACGTATTTCCCCAAAGGCCCCGTGAGCCCCTTTGCTCCCGACCAACTGGGAAGTCAACCCAAGATGAGACAATGATGAAAAGAAAAAAAAACTTGGAAAACAGCCACGTACGAGAGATGGAGACGAACATTATTATTATTTTGGTTTTTTTTTTTGTCTTGAACGACTAACATGATTTCCATTCTACCCATAAACATTGTATTTTCACATCACACGCTCATAAAATTACCATCTAGTGGATACAAAAACTGAATACTTAATTGGCATTTCGTCCCCTCCAAAATTCTTTTTCAAGGCAAAAAAATCCTCCGTTTTGAGTCATTGAGTCATCTTTCGTGTTCAGCGACATGAAATGAACTCAACGATAAAACTGTCGCCGTCGAACAGAAACCCGAGATGGACATTCATGCGGTATGGCGGGGAAACGCTCTTTCCCCAAACTGCGTGTTCCTTTGAGACCAGCCTCGTCTTGGTCTCAAAGGAACACGGCCTCCATGCGCCTGTCTGACGTTTGTCTGACCCGCGAGACTTGCGTGCCGGTGGCTCGGGTCGCCACATCTGCACCTTTCATCCAACATTCAAACGCAAGCGCGATTCTCCCTGCGAGGGTGTTCGAGGGGGCAAGCGACGCCGGCGCGGGGAAGCGGACATGAGCCAAATGCGGGAAACCCGCAGCGAAAATGCCAGCTTTAATCAGACTCTCCTTTTGATGCCGGTTAACAAGCTATCCAGCAGCAACCTCTGTTTGACAAAAAAAAAAGAGATGGAGAAAGGAGGAGGAGGAGGGATCGACAAAAAGCAGCCGAGCCACTGTGGGAAACTGGCACGGAGAAAAGTGATTGACATTAATAGTCGCGCTGGAAAGGGAAGGCGGGAAATGATGGAACATTCCCAAGCCCGGCACTTAAGTACAATTTAACAGCAATCTGTGCTTCATTAGCATCCATTTCAGGCTACTTTTCCAGCAGAAATAGTGGACTTTCTACCCCATTACGTCGAACACTGGCCATCCAACGCCATTTAGGGTTTTGGCATTTCTCAAAGGACACTAGCGCCTTACTGCATCTTACAAAAAAAAGTCCCCTTTTCCTCATCTGTGGACTGGCTGCCCTCCGACCTCCCACAAAAAACAAAAACAGGCAAATGACATTTTCTATTTTCAGGTAAATAAGAAATAGTCTGCATTTTTAAAGAGGTGCCTGAACTCTGCCATTCTTCGGTCAAAATAGACGAAAAATAGTAAAGAATTACAGCTCACTGGTTCAAATCACTTGTTTTTGCGAGAGCGGCTCCGCTTCGTGCAAATTCAGAAGTTGGGCTTTGGTTCCCGTGACGACTGTGGGGGAGCTCGGGCCAAGCAACACAGAAAGCGGTACGTGGGAACCTGGCGTCTTTTTCAACCCTCATAGCAATTCTTTATGCATTTATTTATTGATTGGATTTTTTTTTTTTTTGGGGGGGGGGCGAGGGGGATGATAAGCAACAAACCTCGTGGCTGTTTGTGTTCTTCCTGGAGACTTTTGGGGACTGTTAGCATCCCGCTAGATGAGCAGATGTTCACCTCTCCTTTTCCAAACTGCAAAGCCTGTGAATAGTGGGCATGCAAAGCCACAGCTCTCGCTCGATTTACCTTGCTGCTTAATTTCACACGAGATGGCTGCGTAGGCACTCCACGGAGGTGAGTTACACATTTGGAGACAAAACGTCACATTTCCATATTTACCCTTTACATCAATGAAAAATATGAGCATGTGAAAGGCATATTTTTGAAACCCTACAATGATTTTCTACCATATCGGACTTTTTTTTTTTAAGTGGGTCTTTTAAGTGTATAAATAGGGATAAAGGACCAGCAAATAAAAACAAATACACTGAGCATGAATTCTAAATAAATCTTGCATTTTGAAAACAACCTGAATCCGCGTTTTCTTCGTTCAACAACACTTCGTTTTGTTACATAACGTCCTAGTTGGGTGTTTACCTTACAGGCAAAGACTAGTGGAAACATTTGGCGTTCCATGAGGAAAGTGGGAGTAAAGGGGCGGGGTGGGTGGGTATATTACATTGAGCATCAAGTGGAAAAAGGAAGGCAGAAGTGGTTCGCCGGGGAGAAGAAGATTGCAGGTTCTTCTGTTAACATTTTACAACGTAATCACAGGAAGGTGGGGGCGGGAGGGCTTTGGCGGAGATGCCGCATCACATGGTAAGTGCTCAGAATAACGTTGAGAGATGCGAGAGACAACAGCTGTTCCGCGTTGCCGTTATATTGCTGCGCATCCGCTTCGTTGGGGTTCTTGAGCTTCTCCGGGTGAGCGGATACAGCCGCGCCTTGCTCAACATCAATTATTAAGATGAGCTTAGATTGCTGATGGAAAGAAATGGACAGAAAGCACGCCCCTGCCTTGGCTATTCAGTTCTTTTCTTAAGGTGCAACTTGAGATTGATTCATGCGCAATCATCACACCGAACTGCATTATTGTTTTATATCTTTAGCCGCTTGCTCCCAATAACTACGTATGGCCAGAAGCCATAATCACCGCTCGTTTTAAATTAATGATACCGATCCGCTTGATTGAATATTCCTTCTCAAGTCCGACGTACATTTCGGAGATATTTGCACCGACTAAACTCTTCCATTTCTGTTTGTGCTCTTCAATTGCCTGCACTTCATTAATAATAATAATAAGACCTGTAGATGCTTGAGTTGAGGAATGAAAAGCAGGCAGACAGACTGTGAGTTTGCTCCTCGGGATGCTGATCATTAATCTTGTGAAGGAATGAAAGCAAGGACAACAACGTGGACGTGAAAGCAAAATGAATGGGGGGGGGGGGCTTCATGGTGGAGCAGACGAGGGGTCACCGCTATTCGGTGTGCTAACTGTGATGTTTCGCAGCCTGGCACCACCACAAACAAGGAGGACACAACAAACGCAACCATATTCAGGACTCCAGGAAGCTGACCTGTATTCATTAGTTGATAGACAGGAAGAAGATGGAATCGAGAGCAGGTAAGAGCAGGCAAATCATCTTCATTCCGAGTGTTCGTTTCTGGAATTTGGCTTCCGGGATTTGACTCGTTATTTTTGATGGTCCTTGTTTAAAGACGCCGAGAGCTTACGGGGATGTAGATCAATGAAAAGGAGGAAAAGGTGTTCAACAGGGCACCTTGAAAAGTCCCCCTCTGATCTTATTTTTGGCTCGCTCAGTCAAGGTGACTTTTTTTTTTCGCTCCCTCCACCTCGCTGGCTATGTTCCCAAGTGGAAATGACTATTCCCTCAGAGGATCACAGGACGAGTGTTATTATGCAAGGGAGAGTACATGTTCTCAGTGTCATCATTATTTTTTAATGATACTTGAAGGACATTGAAAAATAACACCCCCTGAGTGACACTTTTGATTACGGATCATTTTGGAACACCTACCTTTGACTATGTTAGCATGGAGGACCCCCCCAAAAAAAGAGGAGGGGTGGGGGTGGGGGGTTGTGTCGTATAAATCCATTTGTGTCTGGTCTGCCACGCGACATTTATTTCTGTCAGATCAGAGCCCGGACTTTTCAATCTGCATGCAAATAGAATATTTTTGCATCGCGTACAACACAAGCTTCAGATTTTTTTTTGCGTTGAAAGCGCAGGTGAGCCGCCCACAAAAACACAGAAATGAATCCATTATAATGCTGCAAAGAAAGTGGGAGATCAAAGCTTTCCCTGACACTTCTAAGGATGCGCATGATAATTGATGAAGAATTCTAGCAATTGATTTTTGATTAATGACGTCAGCTGAGGGCAAGACTGCGACAAATAGACGGGTTGTTCATGTATCCATCTATTTTCTATAGAGTTTGGAAACATGATGGTTGCAATCCACCTGGAGCCCAGCAGGCGAGAGTACACTCTGAACCGGTCGCAGGTCAATCGCAAGGCACATGCAGACAAACCGCCGTTCACGGCCCGACTTTCGTAAACAGGCGCACGTGCACTGTGTGTGAAAAACGGGCACGTCTTCATTTTCGTGCCGAGACAAGTCTAGTTTGGTCATTTGGCAGACCTTGCGCCTCACTGAGTGGAGAGACAGCCACACGCATAAACAGGAGTAGAATGCTCAATCATCCGCATCTTCTTGTGGTCCCTTATAAAAGCAGCGGTGTCGACCACACGCCTCACATGCGCCGCATTTTTAAGGGAGCGAGGGGAGCCGCTTGGATTGGACGGGAATCAACTAGGCTGTGTTCACTCCCACCAGAGCGCAAACGCCCATGCGCACAGTGAGAGTCCACTTTGCCATCGACTTATGCTGGGCACCAAAATAATTTAATGAACCCTAACGTGAACGTTTTTGGATGCTGGGAATAAGAATGCTGTAAGCTACTCGCATTCCTTCTCACAATCACCTGAGTGGAGGATAAATACTTGAGCAAATGCTCAATCGCTCCAGCTAATCATTAAAAATTTCATCTTCAAACATGAATTATTCAAAGTTTAATATGTGCTCTCGTAATGGGCTCTGGTTCTTCGCTGCCGGACGGTCATTTGCAATCTATATTTACATTGACGTATTTCAAGAATCTGGGAGAAAAAAAAAAAAAAAAAAAGGAGGAGGAAGGATTGTTTGACGTCATTCTAAAGCAGAACTAACAAGCAAACGTGGTGGCCTGCGCCCCTTGGCGAGCCGTCAAGGTGAGTCTCACAAAGACGACGGATGAGGGCGGCGGCTAAGACTTTTACAAAAGAGCCCGCGATACTGCTCCATGTTTTGTATAACAGCGACTTTGAAAGGCTTTCTCGGGAGATGCGGCCAAAAGCCCGCCGTAATCCTCGCTCGCCATGTCCAAGTCTGCATCAGCATCGCTGCTACAGCCTTAAAAGGAGATAATCCCCCCAACCGTCTTTTCATTCCATTCTATTCTGTCGGTGACTTGAAAGGAGCGTACTACTGCTCCCACAACGTTATCACCTACAGCGTGTGCGGCGCACACCTTAATGGCTTGCGTTGGAGGGCGGACGCAAAAACCTTGGAATGCTTTTGCAGAAAGGTTGGGCGTGCCTATTATGCCAGGTCTTGGCGTTACAAAATATCATCGCGCCAAATGTTCTTCACCCATTAACGACAGGCCGTCTCTTCAAAGCGCAAATTACGCGACATACTCAAATGACTCCAAGCTCATTCTGCGCGATGGAATAGGAGTCCTCGTACGTTCATTCCAATTCCGGTCAGGACATGATCGCGCCTCATCGGAAAGCTGCAAAGGTCAGGGCCGGTTGGAGATTGCGCTCCAGAGCTGCGTGACGCCACAAGAAACAACTCCTCTCTTCGCCACGGACGGCGCACAAGCAGACTGAATTCATGAGCAGACCTTGACATCATTTATTCACCGTTTTATAAGCCTTTCAGCGTGCTGGGACAAAAAAAAAAGTAATATAAATATGTGTGTGTGTGTGTGTGTGTGTGTGTGTGTGTGTGTGTGTGTGTGTGTGTGTGTGTATACAAACCGCAATGCTAGACATCTTGCCACCTGGAGACAGTTCACCAAAATGCATATATGAAAAAAAAAAACATATTAAAAAAAAAGGCAAGAGAGTAATGTTCTTTGTGTGGGTGAGTGTGTGCTTTTATCAATACTAGACATCTTGCCACCTGGAGACAGTTCACCAAAATGCATATATTTAAAAAATAAAAAAACATTTAAAAATAAAGGCAAGAGAATAATGTTCTTTGTGTGGGTGAGTGTGCGCTTTTATTTAGTAAAACACACACACACACGGAGACCACATTCAAAACGAACATTCTTGCATACACACGCTGCAGTTGCTGTTCTGCATCTCCGCACGGATCCAACAATTACAACCCGGCTTTGATGGAAAGCATCAGATAGGATGATCAGCGATGCTAACCAACGTGCCGTGACAGCCATTTTGATTGAACACACGCACGCACGCACACACGCGCGCGCGCAGGCTGTCCATAGTCACTAATGAGGAGCCAAAGGGGGCTCTTGCTGTCCTAATATGAGATGATCAAGTTGGCATTTGAGCGGAATTGTTGCTCATTTGGCCCGGCTTCAGAAACGCTCTCACCTGCCTCTCACATCCCTTTGCGCCGCGCCGCGTTTGTTTGCTTGTGTGATGTGCGGTCCTAATATGAGATGATCAAGTTGGCATTTGAGCGAAATTGTTGCTCATTTGGCCCGGCTTCAGAAACTCTCTCACGTGCCTCTCACATCCCTTGGCGCCGCGTTTGTTTGCTTGTCTGATGTGCGGTTGTTGGTCATCAAGGAAAGGACAGTTTTCTATTTTCCAGAGGTGGATATTACGTCGTAGCTTCAGCAAAGCTCTTTAAGTCAAAGGTAACGAGACAAAAGAAGCGCTTTTGTGCCGGCAATGAGTGCGCCCACGTGTCGTTATCCGCACCTCCTGTCACTGATTGTTTGTTTGTTTTCTCTGGAGATCAAAATAAAGCTTGTGACTTTATTTTCACAGAATTTTACTCTTTTACTACTTTTCTTATTATGAATTTTTTTTTTGGTGGGGGGCTTAGACAAGTGCGTTGATCAAAAATCATCAACATGTGCTACTATGTCCAATTCCTCGTCCAGACAGGCGTGTCTTCCCATACACTGTGTGTGTGTGTGTGCGTGTGCGCACTTTCCAAAACCTCTTATCAGACACAAAAGGAACACCCTCCCTTCCTCTCTGTTTCACCGCTTCAGCTCATTTAGCCGAAGCACGGTGAGCACTGTCAATTTGACAAGTGTGGATAGTAATTTGCATGAATGAGGCTGTCGGCGTCTGAGCGCGTGAGCTTTCGCGCGCGTTGTTGGTGCTCGAAAGGCCGCTTGCCTGGTAGGCAGCACTTCACGTGAATGCTCTCCTCCCATCCAAATTGCGGGCAGCTGAATCATGATCACGTTCAAAGGGTAATTTAGTGGCAACATAAAGACCGCGCTCCGGCATACGTTCAGTATGTTTCCACAGCGTGCGTGCGTGTGCGCGCGCGTCCGAGTTGCTGAGTGTTCGCAGGGCTTCGTGAGCTTGTCAATAAGAGTTAAAGGACTCCAGAGGAGCAGACGATTCTCGGGGCTCTGCCGTGACTCGCCGTGCAAAGTGTTGCAGAGCCAGCCATCACAAGCCATCCGTCAACGTACGTGCGTGCGTGCGCGTTTGGGGGTGAGCGAGTGCGCACAGTGCCGAAAATGGTAACGTGCGTTGTTTCCAAGTCGAGATGCCCCCGGGTGAACGCATGTGTGTAAAAGTGCGGAAAGTCATCGGTGTTCCGAGGGCCCCGCCGGGCATTCCGAGCGAAGCCGTAGCGATCCCATCCCGTTTGCGTTAGGACGAGAGATGGCCTGCAGGCTCGCCGCACGCCGATGCTCCTTTTAACCGACGTCCACTCCGAGTTTTGGACCTGCGCTGACGCACTGGCCTCTTTGTTTGGTGGAGCGGGTGCCGGAAGCTCGAAAATGGACCGTTTCACTCGTGATATGCAGTGAGGAGACGGCTCGTCCTCACGGCTGACTTTGGACAAAACGGGCCTCCAGACGGCGCCGCGGGGGCCGTGCGATTTCTCGTTTTGCTCTCGGCTGCAAGGAACCAAACGACCTTCACCTCCCGTGATGTCAACAAGATGTACGAGCTCCACACGGCGACGAACAGCTGAGGACTATTTCATTGTCGAGCCGTAAAGTACGTCAGCGGCGCGACCTCCACGGGGGACCAAAAAGAAAAAAAACGCGTAACCCACACCTGCTTTATGCGCCGCATGCACAGCGTCAATACAGGACGACGTCGCCTCGGAGGCTTTTCCTATAGGCCGCTGTCAACTTTCATCGCGTGACATCTCATCTCGCTTTCCGTGTTGACGTCCACCTTCAAATTCCTGCCCTAGCGCACGTTTTGCCCTTAGCAAGACGACAATTCCGCGGGCTAGAGGGTGCACGCTACTTGAATGATTGCGTCTTCTTATATTGGCCCAAAAAAAAAAAAAAAAAAAAAAAAAAAAAACATCGAAATGCGCGTTTTTTTTTTTTTGCTCCCACATTGCATGAGCATAACTCAAAGATTGTATCGACAACCGTTTCTCCACAAATGGGCAATTTCTCTGAAATATTGCTCCCCAATCAGACTAAATGTGTGCTCGTGAGCGCCTCTCCTTTGCCGAGATCATCCATCCGCGCAATATCGAGATGCTGATTGGACGTCGCGATTCTATAGGAAGGATACTTTTGCAATGAGAGCAACTTGGAAGCACCACGGAACAGATTTGCGGTCCCCTTTGGAGGTCGCTCTGCATTCTGCGGCGCTTTCAGGCAGACGCCCTTATTCATGTTCCTCCCACACTTTCTCGTCATACGGATCAAGGCGAGCGAGGCTCCCGTTTGAAAATGAACTTTTCACTGCGCCGTCTCGCGTCTTCACCTTCAGCGACTGACGGCGTACACCTCCATGTACGTCTCCCATTCCTTTGCTCCCACGCGTCCTGTCACCCACGACGCCACGTGCTGGCTTCCTCACGCGTTGCTCTCTTGTACATCGCTCCCCTTCTCCTTTTCCGGGACGTTTGCAAAGGTGCAAAACAACAGATAGTGGTTTGTTTTTCATAAATAATGCAAAAGGAACGACTGTGTGTGGGGGGTGGGGGTCTACAAGGCTACTGTGTCAGCACCAAAGCTCCTCCCTGACATGGGGG
>NW_017808402.1:469674-477662 GCF_001891065.2 Hippocampus comes | reverse complement strand
AACAGAGCTGGAGATTGAGGTTTCACTCAAACGCCTCCATCAGCTTTTAATCTCCCGCCTTGTGCTCCTCCTTCCATTTGAGACATAAAAAAAAATAAAAAAAATTGTAAAGGAGACAAATGACTCGTGCTACAGCGGCGGAAAATGACCATTCCAAGATATATTGCACACGTGTGCATACATTTATTGTGGGGGGAGAGAATGAAATTTCTCGCGCGTTTGTATTGGTGGATGACAAATAATGGGACAGGAGGGCTTTCGGTGACATTTGCTTGGGATGGCTTGACATTCCATACGACGTGGAGTGCACACACGCCTCCGGGACATCCTCGCATGGCCATCGATCGACAAAGAGAGGATTACAACAAAAAGATCATGAAAACAGGATATACAATCCCCCTGTGACGTGTCAGCAGATTACAAGGGGGGGGCGGGTTTTTTTTTACGACAATCTGGATATATGATGTTTTGGAGGTTACAAACGATGCAGCGAACCACAAACAAACGGAGGCAATGCGTTGGTAAAATTGCATCCGGGTCGCATGAGCAAGTCTTGTACGGGCCAAACGGGATTAAACTGGTCAACTGCAAACAAATGATAGTAGTAGTTTAGTTATAGTACACCAAGCGATCGACCCGAGAAAAACTCGGACCACCGGTGTTCTTATTGGGAAACAGTGTTTGCGGGTGCCACCTACTGGACTGGATTTTTTTTTTTAATTGAAGCACACACAAATTGGCACAATTGTCATGTAGAAAAGAAGAAAGGTGTCGCCCAGGCCGCACTAGCTATATTAAAATAATACCAAGAAATGAGAAATGCAATTTTTGCAGTAAAGAATCGTGTGCATTTTGACAACAGAGGCTCTCCACGCTTTGCTTTTCAGCCAAAGGTTCAAATGGAAGTTTAACTTTCGGTTAAGTATTGTTATAAAACACACCAAAAAAACCGATGTCATCCATATGAAACGGGAACAGGAAAAAAAATGAAGGCACCACCGTGTCAATGAGTGTTGCGTCACTGCACAAACTTGTTCATGACGCACTTTTCCGAACCTGAAATCATCGCAAGACGAGACCGCCGGAAAAAGAGGAGCTTCCGAATTGGTTGAACTTATCTGAGTTATGATACTCCCACCCCCCCAATCAGACGAAATGTCCTTCGGTTTCAACACGTATCCTCAAAACACGCAAGTTCGGTTCAACAAAGTAGTCACGAATAGATAGAATTAGCATCGGCGCTAAGAGCCGACACTGTTTTGAATGCTGAGGGAGGGTCACTTTGTCTTTCCGTGTCACTCGCTGGCCATCTTGAAATGGGTTTGCATCTATTCACCCGCAGCATGCCGGGCATCGCTCGTGTCGCCGTTTCATGAATTCCTAGAACGTACTGTAGCTCCTCGCGTCCTGGAGGAAAACAAAAGCCTTTTCTGTGCTTCGCTCCGGGGGCCTGAAAGCGCCACGATGAAGAAATACACTTCATTTGCCACATTGGATAGAATGGGGAGAGGAAATAAAAATGCGGTCAATATTTTAGGAGCCGCAAAGTCAGACATCATTTTTGTGCTGGCGGGAGGGCGTGATTGTTTGTTGGGGGGTGGCGGGGGGGTGGTGATGGAAACATCACGTAACTCTCTCTCTCTCTCTCTCTATTTATCTACGGTGCCTCTCAATAAATTGATTAAATGAAGTTGGATGTTTTTTTTTCGAACTCAAAAAGAATGAAAAAAACACAAATCATCAAGCACGTCGCTGTGTGTGCAGGAAAGCTTTCAATTTGACAGAGTGAGTTGCACATTTTTAATTGAGCGACCGTGAGATGCAAATCAGGGTTTCGAAAATATTCTCATTTCTTGACATGCGCCCGCCACGTATTGCATTTAAGATTCAACAATTCGACAAACCTATAAGGTGGCCCATGTACAAGTTGATGAACTACTCCATAAAAGTACTTTAGTTCTCGCTGAGCAAGCGTTAGAGGGGGGTGAAAAAAAAAAGTGATTTTTTTTCTCTTTCTTTCTTGTTCTGTGGTTTCCTGGTGATTAATTGGAGTCAGATAACAGATTTTCTCGCCTCAGCAAAATCGGAAAGAAGCTCAAATGAACTTCCTGATTGTCCTAATCTTTCTGTCCAGGCGCAAAAAAATGATTGCGATGAGTTTTCGAGGCGTTGGCTTTCTTTGTTTTATGGGATGAAAAAGAGGCTTTGAGGATTTGCCTGCCCTTCAAGCGGCAGGCGCCAGCGGTCGGAACGACTCCACGCTGCGCCGCTCGCACCCGGGCCGCTCGTGGCGCTCTTCGTCGTCGCGCTGTTGACATCTGTCACCTTCGCTTTCCCTTCCTCCCGCCCACACTTTCCCGGTTCCGCCTCACACGCAACAAACATCGGCCTGCGCGCGCACGCGCGCACACACTGCTCTTCCAGCACCGAGTGACCACTTCCAAAGCATCCCTGCCACTTAGCTCCCTCATCACTCACACGCTTCACGGCGCCCTCTGCAACCCTTCGAGAGGTCGGGGTGGAGGGGGAGGGGGGTGAAAAGACGGGAAAAACAGGCCCAAAAATACCATTTTGTTTCCCGGCGTCTGGCTCCAAAAATACCGACGTCTGCACACGCTGACTTTCAAATGTACGCAATGCGTGTAATCAATGTGTTGCACTGGGGGCGGCGCCCGTGGTGCTCATCACGAAGCTTTTCTTAAAAATTGATTTGTTAACCACTCCCTCCTGCCTGTTATAATCATCAGTGTCACCCGGGCTGTCGGCGCTGGCAGCATCGCGACTAATTAGTCATCACAATCATCGTCTTTACTGGAATCATCATCGGGCGGGTCAGTAGGTGGCATCGACAAATACAGTATTTGTCTTGACCTCAGTGATGACACTGCAGACAAAACGGAACTTAAATGAACACGGTCAATTTCGGAAAACGGTGCCTGCAAATCCATGAAAGAATCCCAATCCACGGCTGCACGCTACAGGGAGGGGTTGCCATGACAACCATCAATATTCAGAAGAATCGGGCAAGAAGTGAACTTTACATTTTTAACATGTTTTGGAGGGAGTTGTGGCTGTCAGTCTTCAGAAGGGAACAACACACACACACGCGCGCGCGCGCACACACACACACACTATGTCAGTAATCCCAGGATCACATGTACTTAGTACAGTGAGTTTAGGAATAGGGCAGGATTATTAGGGAGAGAAGGAGCATTCTTGGGGCACTGTAAATTCTCCTTCAAGTGATGAAGTGTATCTGCTGCTGTTCAGGGGTCCGCATAACTAACGGACATCTCACCGGCATATAATCAACCAATAGAATACAAAGGTGACACTCCAGCAGAAAGAACCACACACACACCCACACGCACGCGCGCGCACACACACACACACACACACGCACACACACACACACACACACACACACACAAGAAGATTACACTGGCTCATTTTGCATCTCAACTCAAGGGGAAGATTAGCAGATTCCCGTCGTAAATGAGCCCAAATGAGTTGTTCATTAGCGGCGTAAAAAAATAAAAACATGGCGGCGGCGTGCCGCCCGTCATTAGGGGCTGCTTTTGGTTGATTAATCGCGTCATTGCTCAGACAAGCTCGGATTGCACACCGCAGCGAGTGGGAGAGCGTAATCTGCGAGAGTAACAAGCAACACATTTGGTTTTGGACAAACAAAACAGCGGCCCATTGATTCGATGCTTCAGTCAAAACGTAGATACAAGCCCCACCCCCCGCTGATATGTTTATGTTTTGTTTTTGAATCCTTACCTTGCTTTTGTGTCTTCTGCCTGGCCTGTCCTGTCCCAAGTGTTTGTTTTGCCACACAAAAGCAGCCCTTGATTGACGCCTCCGGTTTGTCAATCCCATCGCAGTGCATTGCCCTTCATCAACGCGCACTGTCAACAAAGAAAAGCGCTACAAGTTACACTTGCAGCAGGAATCCGGTACCCGTGCCAACCAAACTTTTTAACAGGTTGTTCTCTTCCGCCCCCCCCCCCAAAAAAAAAAGATCTGGTAAAGAACGGAACAAAAATAATCTGTCAACACGCTCTGACATTGTCTTTGTCTATTTATGAGCGCAAACTCCTTTCCTGTCGGAGGAAAAAGTCCCTGCTGTGGCCTAATGATGGCGAATGATGAGCGGTGTGGGCGCAGCCTGGGAAAAGGCTCAATCGCGGTTGGGTGAAAAAAATGTTACTTGATGCTCGTTTCCGCCTTTGTGGACAGAATTGTACTTTTGTACGCCGTCGGCATCAGTGGCACAGACGTGACTTTTTGGCGACGTCGTTCCAGACTCGTTCGCAAGTGGAATTGAGCGGCTGGGCGATGAAGCGCCGCTTGCCTGAGTGAAAATGCATTTCATGCTTTTTACTGTCTCGATGTGGACGTCGTACTCGCCGCCCAATTAAGACTCGGGGCTCAACACAGAGCCGCTCCCTAGTCGTCATGGCAACAAAAGCACACGCTGCGTTTTTGTATCGGCGCGAGATAGAAACGCACCATAAAAACAGGCTGCGAGGGTGTCATGTACAGCCGCCATGATTAAGCCGTGACCGTTTCATCAATGCATAATCGATTGTCATATTAATTGATCAATATTCTGAATTGTAAAAAATCCTCAGAATTTCAACCTCTCAGCAAAAATGTTTTGCCAGATTTCGCTAATCCGTGAAAACAGACTGAGAACACCGGACAACAGCAAATTTTAATCTGAAATGAATTCGGGATTTACATACCCCGAACTGAAATTTTGTTGGCGCTTTTTTTTTTTTTTTTTTGGAAAGTAGATGACCAAGGGAGAAACAAAAACACTTCCCAAACAGCGTGATGTTGTCTTGTCATCTGCAAACTTCCCCGCTGTGGCCTCATGATGGCGGCTGACGACAGATTTGGGCGCATTATGGGGAACGGCTCGCCGTCATCGGCCCCCTTTGGAGTTTAAAAAAAGTCAAATAAAATAAGACGCTCATCCTTTGATGCTATGTTGGTGGTTGTTGTTGTTGTGTCGACGCGGTTTCGTCATTCGGCGGGGAAAGCAAAGTGGAGGTCAAGGCCGGCCGGGCGCGTTTGCGGACGAAACACATACGCCAATTTGGCTGGCAGCTACACGAGCGGAAAGCGAGACGGGATGTGCTCGGCTTCACAGCCCGTCACGCGAGACTCGCAGATAGCTTGTGATTTATGGATTCACTTTGAAGCAAAAGCAACTTCCTGTGAGCAATTGCGCGAGAGACGAGCCATCGCCCACGACACGCCACGAACAAATGCGCGCCCATCACCCGGAAAACTTTTCCCTCCTCCGCTTGGGCCCGAAAAGACGACTTGTCTTTTTTTTTTTCCCCGTCAAATCACGAACCTTCAAAAAAAGACAAACGCGCGACAGCCTGATTGTAATTGGAACTAATTGGCGCTCAGATTTGCTGTTGACTTGTCACATCAACAAGCTTACGTGGGCGCTCGGCAGAGGGTGACACCGCTGCAATAAAAAAAAAAAAAGCATCAGAACTGTTTCTATTTTGCAGCAAATCCAGAAGATTCCCCCATTAAGCCTGTCGAGGCGGTTGATAAATCAAAAGCGACCCCCTCTCCGTTTTTGGCGATACCGTGAATAAATGATGACGTGTGAGACTGACAGAGCAATTATTAGCTTTCTTAAACACGGTTTCCACGGCAAAACAGGGACCACATCACGCGCGGGGCTGTTTTGAATGCCGTGGATCAAAGGCAAGCCGAAGCCCGACGGTGCGGCTTTTAAAGCCGCTGCAATTAAATCCAACATAAACAAAGAAATTCAATTGCGGGTGCGCGCCGCGAAAGACACACGATATACATCAAGTGGGACAGCGCCAAAGGGGGGTCCGGCTAAACGCCACCATTACACCTCTGAATAGGAATTTGTCTTTTGCTGGCATCAATGCCAAGCCGGAATCCCATTTGCCATTCAGCACGTGTCAATATGCTGTTAGCAGAAATGCCAGATTTCATCAAGTCACTCATTCTATGCTAAAAACAGCCCCCCCCCCCCCGTGACTTTCTGTCTTGCGACTCAAGTGAGCACTTGAAGAAATAACAAAAAAAACGTAATCGGTCTTAGGTGGGCCAATACCCATTTTGAGTAGTTCAATACATGTTCGAAAAAGACACTTGAGAATGCATTCTTGTTCATTTTGAATGAGATACGAACAAGCAAATGGCACTTTGGTGGATTGGCTTTGATTTTTTTGGAAAATGCGGTTTTAAAAAAAAAAAAAAGAAGAATGAAATGAAATAAAGTGCACTTAAGCATCTCAGACTGCAACGTCCATTCACTAAGACACGTTTTCCATCAAATCGTCGTGCAATCTGAAATACGTGCGTAGATACAATACCGAACGAAAACACCAAACAACACTTTTGTTTTCGCTGTCATTTTTCATGATCGGAACTCAAACATGTCAGCCATTTTTTCTCTTCACAGCGGGCATGCACGCAGCATGCGTTACTGAGCACTTCACCTTTGCCGCAATAAGCCAGAGGGCTCATTCCGGTCAATCCTGACAATATCAAAAGCAAGCCGCATCCCCGCAAGACCCTTGAGCAAGGTGACAGTTCGAGAAGGGGGGTGGGGGGGGGGGCGGCGATGGGCCAAGTTTCGAGATTTCAGTCATGAGCCTGACACTTGGTCTCAAGACGGGCAGCCAATATCACAACGCGGATTACAGCGCCACACTCAATTTTCTATTTCTGAGAAGAGGCCCCTACTCCACCTCCACCGTGCGACGGTGATGATTTCATCCTTCTCACAAGACGAGGTCACACCGAAGGGCGGAGGCGAGCAGACACGGGGCGCGGGCGGCCCAAAGAAGCAACGCGCCCCCGGTGACTCCTTTGCTTCTCTTGCCCATTGAAAAAGTCGCCTTATTCATCTGGTGCTTTCATTTTACGGCATGCCAGTCGAGAGCTTGTGGGGGGCTGGGGGGGTCCAAACATCGTTACTTTGCGGCAGGCTGTGACAAAGAAATCATGTCCTGCTTCGGCGTGCGGGGATACATGTG
This sequence comes from Hippocampus comes, assembly GCF_001891065.2. Lineage (NCBI taxonomy): Eukaryota > Metazoa > Chordata > Actinopteri > Syngnathiformes > Syngnathidae > Hippocampus > Hippocampus comes. The sequence goes on along the minus strand of NW_017808402.1, from coordinate 470,613 downwards.
GTGCAACCGCGTCCAGTCGAGGTGGATGTGAAAAGGAAAAACACGGCAAGTGCTGGACTTGAAACGGTCTTTTTCCAACATTGATACAAGGGCTCTTCGGGTAAAACATTGATGGCTCACGAAGGAGTACACAAGGTCCACATGAGAGTGGATCTACGCACAGTTGAACAGATACCTACGAGCTGGCTCCTCCCTGAAAATGATTTAGATTTGTTTCGATGGGGGTACGCAACGAGGCTAACGATGGGAGTGGGGTGGGGGCGGGGTTTGGGGGGCAATGTACACACCAACATTCAAAATTGAGCAGGCTGGTGTGTGCAAACAGGTTGTCTTCGACTCGGACGCGGAGTGAGAACACCATCAAAAAGTCGCAAGGTTTACCACAAAGTCGTGCGCGCACGCCCACGAACGCGCGCGCGCGCGCTCTCTTCCAGAGCGGCTCTCGGGGCTCAAAAGGCAGCGCAATCAGGCCTGATACATTGGCAACAGTCAAACGAGGATTCATGGATTAATAACTTTGTTAAGTATCTCGCCTGTACAGTGTGTGTGCCCCCCCCGACCCCCGCCCCCTTTTGTGTGTGTGTGTGTGTGTGTGTGTAACTTTTTTTCTTCTCTCCAGCGCTTCTCCTTCTCTTGGCTGCGCTAATAGGGCGCGTGGAGGGACTGGAGGATGTTAAAAAGCAATCTCGCACACCAAAAAAAAAAAAAAACCCTGCAGAATTTAATCTCTCTGTCCCCGTTTGTGTCTCAATCTGACAGCGGCGCGCTCCACTTCCTCACTGTGAGAGTGTGTGTGTGTGTGTGTGTGTGTGTGTGTGCGTGCGTTGTGCAGGCCGGGTTATTGGGCCTTCCATTAAAGCACCTTCAGCGTAATCAGTAAAGAATTATGGGCGCCCGCCCGGGGCAAGGCGACTCTGTAAAGCTTTCGCCAGGCCCGCG
>NW_017808402.1:447426-469641 GCF_001891065.2 Hippocampus comes | reverse complement strand
GAGACCCTATGAAGTGGCTCGCCGCAACGATTTGTATGAAGACATGATATTCATGCCGGCTGTGTTAATGTCACTCGACTTACTCGGAATGTCATCAGTTGAGATGTTTTTAAGAATCTCCGCAGGCTGGATGGTGCTGATGTGTGGCATAAGTGAGTGAGTTATCCCTGCCTTGAATTCTATTAGCGGCACAGCTTGCTCAGGAAAGGTCAGTCTTAATTTCCAGAGGGAGGGATAATTAGCGGGGATTTTCAGCTTCTCTCGTGGCCTCCTGACCGCAAACGGGCAACTCTGCTTCGTACGCCTCCGACTTCCAACCAATCAGCCGCCTCCAACGTCATCCGCTTCAGTTGATTGAGTGCAAAAACAAAACTGGATTTGGTAACGGTCCGAGTCTGTGGCCATCTTTCATTGGAAACGGTCAATGGAACATTCTTGTAAAACGTTTCAAATTAACGTCTACAACTCAACGAGATGTTGATTGTTGCATTCCAAGTTCATTGTGTTGGCCAATAATGGCAACATTCCAAAAAGACTGTCCAAATACTGCGCTCAGTGCGAAGGCTGGAGGGCCGGCATGCGGAGCGACACGGCTGTCGTAAAGACGGACCAGCGTACGTATTGCGTTCCACAACCGTGAAAGCGGGGGAAAAAAAATGACAGACTGCGGTTTGAGGAACTCATGCTCCCAACTCACCCACGGGGAATTTAAGCACGGCGAAGCAGCATTAGATGAATTACCGGAGTAATCCCGCACCGACACTGCCCTAATCTGGCCTGGGATTTGCGGCACCAAATGGCAGGCCGCGTATTTGAAAGAGTCGAGAAGACGACAGACAGGCGGTTGAAGAGAAAACGGGTTGCGTCGCGTACCCGGGAAAAGAAAAGGAGTTGAGGAAAGAAGAAGCGGCATCGGACAGCGCCGGAATCGGAAAAAAAGACCACCTTGCGACGGAGCATTGCGAGATTTAGCAACGACGCCGTTTTTTTACATTTTCCTATCGTCGATTGCCACTTGCGGTTTTTCCCCCCAGCCTGAACTCAACAACTTTCTGCCAACAAAGGACGTTGAATTTGACCTTGCGTGCCCCGCCCGCACACACACAGCAAACAAACTCTTGCGCTTGTGGCAAGAAAGAGAGGAAAAAGCAACCAGTAAGACTGAAGTGTTGTCAGCGAGGACCGCGTAAGAGTCCAGACGCTTTGACAAACAACATGAAGACGTGCCGAATCTATTCTGGCTTGTCACAAGCCCCCAACTCCTTGTGAGTCAATCCCCTCAAGGAAAGGTGACTCACGACTGCGATCACACTTCATTCAAGCGGTGAGACCAAGTCTCACGACCGCGATCACACTTCATTCAAGCGGTGAGACCAAGCAGCTTTTTCCCCCCCCCGCCCCCCATGCGCCGTTGACAGAAATGCCGCGCGGTTAAGGTAAGGAGAGAAGCCCCGCGAAGACACCGCGCGTCGAAGCGGCTGAGACGACCCCCCCTCCGCACATCCCCTAAAACAAAGCCGATTGCCAGTCTGAGCGTGAGCCGCTAAAGGATGAGGAACCGCAATGTTTGCCGTTGTCAGAAGGTGTTAATCCTCAAATAGCCAATGTGGCTAAACCTGAGTGACGTGGGGATATGAAAGTGCGCCCGCTGAATGCATAACAGCAGACGGAAGATCTTTCCAGGATATGGGAGACGCCCGCAACCGGAATCTCAACGTCTGACTTGAGCGGCGGGAATGCAATATCCACTGGCGTGGGAGAAATAAAAACAAAGCAAACGTTGACATCGCCACGGAGCGCGGAAATAGCCACGGAAACGATGGCAAAATGCATCCATTTTCCGATCGCAAAGGTCGCGGGGGTGCTGGATCCTATTGCGGCCGTCTTCGGGCAGTAGGCGGGGCACACCCTGAACCGGTTGCCAGCCAATCGCACACCACAAGACTTGATTGCTGTCGTTAGTTCCGAAATCTGTTTTAAGGTCTGTGAACGCTCATGATAATGACATTTGCCTTTTGCCAAGCGTTCGAGGAGTCGCGTTGCTCAGCAACACCCAGAGGGAGTCACACTGGGAGTTTTCTTGATGAATTTCAAACATCCCGCACAGTCTCCTTGGAGAGTTTCACCGAGTTGCCGATTCAAAGTGAATTTGTGCGGGAGACTGAAGTTGATAAGGACACGCGCGGCTGTAAGCTTTTCGTTCCAAAAGCTGGATGCCTGTCACTTTTCTCCTGCACAGGAGCTTTTTGGTTAATAACCTTGAACTTGAAGGTTACAACCAACTTAATGGTTGTAACCTTCATTCCAAAGACAATCCAAATCAACACTACACTTAGCGAATCCAATTTTTCATTTGACTTTTAGATTGACGGTTTTTCAAACCGAGATTTACTGCAACGATGACAATTGGACTGTAATTAGGACTTTTCAGCCAGTGCTGCCACAGTGACCTCGACAAAGTACTTTAGCAAACTATGCATGCGCTAGACCGGGTCTAAATTTGGTGCGCTTGATGCTATTCACTTCTGCCGCCTAGTGGCACTTGTCTGCAATTGTCTTCCCTAAAGACCGACAGAGAACAGTTGGACATTTTGAAAGGCGTTATGCCTTTGAATAGTATCGGTGAGCGGACTACGATAACAGGCAGAGGTACGTGTCGGATGAGGAGTTACTCAAAATGACAGCCGTCTCCAAGTAGCGCGTTACCGCCATCACCGTTAACCGCTGCGTTAGCGTAGGTGAGCTATACAGTTTGCACGAAGCCAGCAAGTGCACTGCAGCAAGCGCTCGTGTTGCTCATCGAGGGAACCAAAAGAACAGAAACACTTCTGATTATGGAACTCTGCTCGGAGAAACATACTTTCGGACAGGACGGTGAATTCAAACTCCAACTTGGACTCCCGCTGACCTTTTTACTTTCGAGAAAGCTTCCGAGTCTGCCGGGAGACACGCAAAGTCATCACGAATGGTGCGGGCGCTGTTTTGAGTTTGACAGTTAGGAACGTCATTTGGCAACTTTTCTGACAGCAGGTGGCAACGACTTCAAAGAGCGCTGCTGACTTTCAAAAGGGTCCCGGGTGAGAAAGACAGAATCCAATTACAGCGGGAACAGGTTCAAGTTCAGGATTGCGGAATATACACGACTCACAAAAACGTACGCAGTGTTTGGTGAAAGTAGTCCAAAAATTTGAACGCAGGTGTCAAAAAGTGATCAGCGTTTCAGGACTATTTACGCAACTTGTACTTTAACAAGGAGTCGAATGGCAAAATTCACAAAGTGAGTATGCCCACAACAATTGTCATGATAATCTAGAGAGACGGCTGGCTCACTTGCACGTTCTTGCGGAACCAACGGCAGCAACAATGTCTCAATGGCTCCCAGAATAAGTGACATTGAAAAGGCTGAGTGATAATTATGCCACCGTGGAGTCATCGCGTTGGGATAATTACAACCTATCAAATAATTTACGGCTAATGGCGCGAGTTGACGACGCTATTATCTTTCCGAGCGCTGATAGTGAATGACACGCAGTGGCTTCGTAGCACACGGAGGAAAAGCGTGACTCAGCGCAAACGGTCTTGACATTTATATCGAGACAATGTTGGAAAACCTTGAAAAACGGCCATCTGCTGAATTTAATGAATCGTTTTATGAGGCTTTATACTAACTATTGATTCATTAGTAATTGCCTCGGTGAGAACGGGCGCGGTATGTAACAAGTCAGGCCTGGGAAATGGATCGACATGGTTCTCTACTAAAACAAATAACAATGCAGAACGATCACAACAATCATGAAACTGAAACACTCATGCTGGACAAAAGCATTCGGACGCCATCTTGAAAGCCTTCAAAGATTCTGCTTAAGCCACGTCAACTTTCCACGACTGTTTTTTCCTGTTACCGTTGCCCTTTCAGAAAAAGCGTGACACAAAGCCCAAAGCAGTTTGAGTGAATCCGTTCAAGCTTCCTCAAAGGAAGTCTTGTGAGCCGACGAGGTGCTGACATCACATACGAGATCAAGCTCGAGGTCGTTCACGTCTTCAAAACGGGTCCTGGTGTCCCCCTTTAGATGAAGAAAGAGGAAGGAGTCACATGGGACCGGCTCAGGTTGGGGTTGGCGCTGAGCCCGATTTGGTTGGCGCGCAAGCTGGAGGCTTGCCCGGCTGACTTTGGCTGAGAGAAGATGGGGAACCCACTGAGCACGTCGCCAGCCAATCCAAGTCGGCTCCAAAGGTAACTTTTATTCATTTTTTTTCCCAAGTGCTCATTTGTTTACTCCTTTCCAGACCACCGCAGTAGAATTCCGGAGTGCTACTTTTTATCCAAGGTCTTAATATGCGCCCCAGAGAGATAGAAGGCAACCAGCGGGGTCATTAAGAAAAGAACCATTTGGCGGTAATGTGTTGGGAAATGGCTCGTGACCTCCATCTTGGTATTTAACATTTAAATGTACGCCGTGACTCACGACAGTCATTTAGAGGAGCGAAGGGCTGCGGAGTTTTTGTATGCCAACGCGAGGGCGGGCGGCGAGGTGCAATTGGCGACAATGGCTTGTTAGAATAAAGGTCACACATTTGTGAGGGTTGAGTTTGAAATCGGATTAGCGCCGTTTTGCCGGGTTCTTAACCACAGCCGCGCAGCTCCGACAACCTATGACATGAAGATGACTCGAATGGCTGCAAAGCTGCATGTTTGGAGCTTTTACTGGCTCCTCTGCAGTCGTCTTTATGACGATCAATAACAACAAATGGGGGGGGGGGGATGATTTAGATGAGCTGTCAGATGGATAAAAAAAAAAAAAAAAGGAGCATGTAAACCCGATTAACTGGAAAATAAGAGTCAGAGCAACCTGCCTTCAACAGCCACACACACACACACACACACACACAGACTGCTGCGCTGCGTTTCGGATGGAATTCAGAGGCAGAAGCCGAGTATATTTCAATGTAATGACGCTCTATAAAACTCTTTTTCAATCAAATCCATGTCATTAAGCCGTCCGGTGTGCCTTCATCCTTTCTCGCGGATCCCCACCGGAATCAGCAGTAAAATCAACGAATTGATCATTATGGATCATGTAGATGCTGTGGAATCGACAGTTGATTGATCGCGCAGACTGAGATAAAATGGGGTGCCGCCGGCCGCGTCGCTGTTAATTCAGTTTCAAATGTTTTGCAGCGTATCTTATTTTATTTTTCAAACATTTATCGAACCAGTTGAGAAACTTTTCGTCATTTCCAATGACGGCCTGGCCAAGAGGCAACATATTAAAGGACAGCCAGAAGCTACACTGGGAGCACAACTTAGCATTCGCTAAAAGCATGCGAGGCGCTAAGCGTACTCGATTGTTCAGGAAAGTTTTCAATTTGGGGCGGGGAGGTTTTTTTTTTCGTTTGCCAACTGAGGGTGGCTCACTTTTTCCTCAGCCTCAGGCCTGCTTGCTCGTAGCCGCTCCTTAATAATAAAATACTCATTCTTTATTCTTGTGCTATTCTTGACAAAAACAAGCTCCAGACGCAACTAGCTAGTTGAGACTGAGTTCACTCCACTCTACACGCAGAATTGTACACAATGCCTTATTATGTCCCCCCCACACAGATTAACATAGCACGGCCTCCAATGCACCGCAAGGAAATGAGGATCTTTTCAGCTGTCGATTTTTTTTTTTTTTTTTTTTTTTTTACCCTCCTCTCCGGCTTAATATGGCCGGCACAACGATGGAGCGTTCTACAATGCGTTCCTTCAGGCATGACTGCGAGTAATGGAGCCTCCAGTCACTAGTATTTATCTTTGTGGACAGTTGATGGCTCTCCAATGTGTCATTACGTTAACTAAGCATAGCGAGGCCGTGGGCTGTGTGGCGGCGAGAGTGGGGGGGGGGGGAAATGAGAGGGATCAGATGTACCGTACCTGCACGCACTGGGCTGTAAATACACGGCACTGCGACTAAAAGCATGATGTTTATTTACACTCACTGGGCCACAACATTAGGGACACCCGCGCAATCGAATGACGAGTCTCAAAAGAGTGCTGGACTGCAAATCTACTGGCAGTCACTGTCGTTACATTCATGCACTTAACTGCTGCAATGATTTCCCATAAGCTTGCATTGGACGTCGTAACGGTATACGAGTGAATGATGGTGGCCAATTAAAAAAAAAAAAAAGTCATGAATGCAACCGGCGAATATGTCTGTCAAGTACACAAATAAGCATGAAAGAGGGCCTTGCCCAGTTTGTCGGTGAATTTCAGATTTGTAAAGCACCGTAATGATTAACAGATCCCGGTAGATGGCGGCATTGCATCGCTTTGGGTTGAAGATCAGCACAGCTTTTGAGCTGACGATAAAGATTAAGACGCGAATCTCGGCTTGTCAACTGTGAGGGGGAGAAATACCAAAACCGTGAAAGTTGGACCAGTTTGTGAACCTCACACTCGAACAGAGTATGTTTCGTATATGTAAGGTACAAACCAGTGATTTTTAACGATGAGGGCGCAGCCCAAATCATTCTCAGGATGGGCCTCGGGGAATTTTGTACAGGAAAAACTGGGATTGTGAGTCAAGATGACGCCGTTCACCCAGTGAATGGTGCCATGTAAAATGCCACAATCAAGCTTCACAGCACGTGGGGTTTTTTTTGTTGTTTTTGTACGTGTGTGTGTGTGTGTGTGTGTGTGTGTGTGTGTGTGTGTGTGTGCGTGTGTGTATACACTCAGTTTGTGTGTGTCCTTGCGAGACCATCTACTCTATGTGGAAATTGATGTGTTTTTAACAGCATGTTTTTTGCAAGTATGCGTGTGTGTGTGTGTGCGCGCGCGCGCAAGTGTAAAATGGAGCCGGTCATTTATCAGTGTTTGAGCGTCCGAGGTTAAAGACCATCCATCTCTCCGCCTTCCACCGCCAAGGCTGACACTCAAGGTGTTTGTATGACTTAATGTTCTCTGCAGGATTTGCACAGGGCTCCGTGTGTGCGTGTGCGTGTGCGCGTGCTCGCTAGGTGATGCAAATATTTCTCTCTGTTTACTTGGCTGACTTTCAAAGACCCATTTCATTTGAATATGGCAAGAAAAAGACTGTGAGGAGGAAGGAGAATCTGGCAAGGTTAGGAAGTTGCTTAACTGCAGATGGGGGAGGCATCGACTAGAGGCCATGCCTTGATTTGAATAAATTTGTTGTTTTTTTTTAAATATAACTTATGGATAAAGCTGTGTTATTGCTTTTGCCAACACATCATGACACTTGTTTCAAATTATATACCGTACGGTGTTGCCTTGAGATACAAGTTCGCTTGAATATGCTCGCAAAACACATTCATCCCAAATGATTTTTTTCCAGTGAAATGAGTAGAGATATCAGTCTCCCAAAAATGTTGCAATGTTTTTTTTTGTTTTTTTTAAGTAGGAAAATGTCCTTTCAGGATACCGTTTTGGCCGCTTTTTGGGCTTCATTCCAATGGGCATTGTGCTACTCCTTCTGGTGTGCACACCTTGGCCACCAGGGGAAAGTGCAATATACATATATGTTAGGGTCATGTTTGCGCTGTTTGTTTAAGAACGTTTTTTTTTTTGTTTGTTTGTTTGTTTTAAACTTCACCTTAATAAGTACTTGAACGTGCAAAGATTGATCCCGGAGCAATGTTGAATCCTACATTTTCATATGATCTACATTTTTCTCTTTTCAAAGCCCACCAGAAAACTTCCCGCTGGCGTTTTCTTCTGGGAAAAAAAGCGCATGCGAGCACAAAAGATCCCCGGCGCTTACTGACGTCTCTCGGCAATGACCTGAGATTAATGCGTGCACTATTCCGCTTGGCCCGCGTGTCTGTGCGTGAGTGGCTGAGTGGGTGCTTACAGTTGCAGGCCTTTCTCTTCCCTCTCCCGCTAAAGGTCGGCTGTCAGACGTATCGAGCAGCGCGAAAGGTGAAAGAAATGAAAAATATGTTAAATGATGAACTGCGGCGGCGACGCCTTTTCGGTTGCACCCTGCGACACCCGACAGAGTGGGAGCGGGAAACGCAGGTGGCGGGCGCTCGCTTCGGATGTACTTGCATTTCAAAAGTCGTTAAAAAAGAAGATTTGGACTCTTGAGAAGTTCATTATTTAGGTCAGAGGTGTCAAACTCATTTTTGTCTTGGCCACATTTTAGTTACCGTTTCCCTTGGAGGGCCGTTATGACTGAAACCACATTAAAAAGTCAAGAATAATGGTTTATTCAACTATTGTTTAAGTTACTGTAATGACGGGGTTTGGCCACAAGAAAATGCTTACATATGAGAATTTTAAATTTTGGTTGAAATTTTAGCAAGCATCATGGAAGTTGACATGTTGGATGTGCTTTCGCGGGCCACATAAAATGATGTGGCGGGCCAGATCTGGCCCCCGGGCCTTAAGTTTGACACCCGTGATTTAGGTTGTTCCTGCGGCCCCGAAACAGCGCAGATTTTTGAGTAGAATTTGTTGACTTATCCATCAGGAAAATTCACGTTTTATTGTGAAAGTCCGTGGCTTATAAGAATTGTTTTTACGGGGTTTTTACACCGTATTTACTGATTGTCATGCCCTCACATGTGGGAAAGGAGAGCTACAGCTGCAAAGGCACTTTTCAATTCACGCTGGAAGACCAGTAGCCGCTAGCGGCCACAAACTCACCACGCCACCCCACCAGGCCCCGCCTCTTCAAGTCACACGATGACGACGATGCATACTTTCTTTTCTTTTCTTCGTTTTGCAGTTAGCACAGATGGCTCACATCGCGGGGTTTGTACTGTGCACATTATATGCAGCATCCTTTTTTTTTTTTTTTACTCCAAACCAATTATTAACAAATATTTTTTCCCCCGGACAAGAAGTCAATACATGACATCCCCGTCGACTGCCGCACTTCAGTTATGAGTCAATATATTTCTCGCCTGTTCCCGGGATCAAAGCAGCAATGCCGCTTCTCTAACCTTTAGATCCTGCTTGGCCTTTTCTGAGAAGGCTGACAGGAGCGGGGTTGTCTTGAATATGTGGAGGGCAGCGGTGGGATTTACGATTGGCTTTAATGGTATTTTTTTTTTTTTTTTTTAACGAGAGAAGGGTTTCAAGGATGACGATTCTATTCTTCCATCTGGTTAATGGTGTCTCGCAGGATTCACTTTGAACTTTCTTGCGTCTGCGTCAATATTGACTCTGGAGAGGGTTCATTTGAAGACGACGTCACGGAGACAAACTTTGCAGCTCAAATTCCCAATCCCGTATTGCGTGAAACAATCACATGCGCAAGAGTCACATGAGCAATTTTTCCTCCGTTGCGTCGGTACAGTTGCATTTCTTAAAAGTAATTGGCGACAGTTTGCATCGGAACGTCCCTCGACCGCATGACGCAACAGCGATTTGACAGTCTTATCTGTGCACGCCAACAGAAATACTTGTCGTTTTAAAGGCACGGACATGTTCAGTGACTCCAATATTTACTTGGGAGTAACGTACTCAAGGGGTTCGCAGACGGAAAATGGCTTTTGCTATTTGTATGAATTGTTTTGAGACAGACAGACAGACAGACGAGCCGACGGGCGTTCATATAGACGGAGAGATGCTGCGGATGAGAGGACGCCGTCTCCTCTCTCGTGCTATGCTCCATTTTAGCACATTTGACGTGACCGTAATTAAAAATTGACCGGCGTATAAATATTCATCCATTGACATTGCGAACACGAAGCCGATCATAAATTCACTTTGGAGGTGGCGGGAAGGAACGTGCGCTTGATTCCAAAGAAGAACAACTACGGCTTCATCTCCCCCCCGCGGCGGCCCAGGTATGCCCTCGTGGGCTTCTGAACGAAATTTGCCACGACCGTGCCAAGCGACTGGGCTCCGAGACCCTCCGCAAACTCCCCAGCTTCCCGCTTCTCACCCCCCCTGGCAACACACAAACACACGCTTATCCAACACTCGCCCGAGCAGGCAGCCTGTTAAACACTCCCTTTGTTTCTTTCTTTCCTCACCCAAGACGTTGCGAATATGGTATTCGCATTGTTGTGAGTGTGTGTGTGTGTGTGTGTGTTTTAATTGGAATTTGGGGCGTTTATTGTTCATCGCGTGTCATGTCAACCAACCCGTTGTGAGGAGAATATCGACAGCATTAGACTTTCCCCGCTTCTCTACGATGCTACAAGGGAGCCGCGAGAGTGCCACAACTGGGAGTAGCTTCGCCCCCCCACCAGAACGTGGAGCCTAATACATCCCAAAGGAGATGTGGAGAGGGACAAAAATCCGGCGCTGAAATGAAGTCGAGGGAAGCGAGCGAGCCGACGACCGGCAAATGGGGCAGGAGAATAGAACCAATTATTTCGTATGTGTGTTAGCCGCTAACAATTACGCCGCCTTCCATCAACCCGAAAGTAACCTTCGAACAAATAGACGCCAAACAAAAAGATGGTCCTCCATGACAATTCTCCATTTTTGTTACGCAATGATCTCATGATGGAATCGTTCCTATCAGCCCACAAATCAAAAACGGTAACCCTCCATGAACAAGGAAGTCGCATGCTAACACAGAGATAGCTAAAAACCACACTTGAGCTAACTAACCACCTTCACAGACAAGCCAACTGTGAATCAAACCATCAGGATCCATTTCATAGATGAGCTCCTAATTGATGGATTCATGCTACAGGGACGGAGGGTGGGGGGTCCGCCTTGCATATGGGGACATGCTCGGAATATAAAGAAGCATGGGGGGTCATATCTGTCATTTCTAGCATCAGTGCCATTCTCGTTGGCTTGCGGGTATAATTACACTTTTTATGGCAAAGGCAACATTTTGTGACACCCATAAATGAAAATGTCGTTATCAAATGACTGACAGTGAAAGAGGCAACATTTTGTGACACCCATAAATGAAAATGTCATCAAATGAGTGACAGTAAACCCCCCCCCGCCCCCCAGCAACCCTTTGTCAACACATTTATCTCTGCTTTTGCTTCCAGCACAATCCAATCGATTTTGATCGATGACTTAAGTAAAGAGACACTCCTTGTTACTCTTATCAATATCAATGTTGATTGTCCTAAAATTGAATGTCACTTTTAAAGCCGCATCGATAAGAGCAAGCACATGATTTACTGACGTCGCCGCGCCGGTCTTGTATGTGTTACAGATGCTTATCAGAAGCGTAAACACAAACACGGCAGAGTGGGAGCTTTATCTTTATTTACCGAGACGGAGCTAATTCTATTTTCCGATGAGCCCTTTTGACGAATGGCCGGGCCACGACCGCCACGTGGAAGTAATGGCCCGCGTTGGCGCCGCGCGAGTTTGAAGGGCACGGAAAGCAGTCACGTGCCAACCTTTTGATTTGCGCGCGGCTTGACACGCCGCGGTGCATTCGCCGGCCGCCGTTGACACGCGATGCGAGCGGCTGGCTCGCGGCTGCGGCGGGTGAGGTTAATCTGTTTACAAGGACCTTTGAGAGCCTGTGATTGAGTGTCGCCGTTGTCGGGGATGAACCGGTTACGGGACACCCCGGTGGGGCGCTCGCAGACAAAATACGAGCGCAGAAACGGTTTTACAAATGACACACTTGTGAATCTCACAAAGAGCTGCACCACCGCATTGACACGCGACTTTTGGTAACATAGCCAAAACCTTTTTGGCCTTGGGACCAATAGAAACAGTTCACCTCAAGCCGAACAATCATCTTCTGCACTCAACGTCTGAGAAAAGAACATATTCAAGTCTCAGCACGTCAGCCGGGAAGGCGAGCGTGCGACCATGAACACGCCTGCTGCTGATGGCTCCAACGCTAGCACACAGACGACCGCTTCTGGCATCCTTTGTCAGTTACGGTTCCTTCGTCTGAAGCCATGACTCAGCTTTATCTTCGGAGAACGAGTACAGCGCCCACACACACACACACACACACACACACACACACACACACCCACACACACAGACAAAAGGAGAGCTTATGGAGTCCTCCGTAACCACCATCCTCCCCTTGACCTCTTTGCGCAAACAAAGGCCGTGCAGCTGTGTCAGCACGGGAACCTCCATGACCCAAAGCAGACAGCTCCTCTCTCGGCTAGATGCAAATGAGGCCGGCGGCCCCGCCCCGGCTCGTGTTGGGCTGGACGTCCGTTGACAGCTCCATCTGTTTACGGCGACGCGGGCAGGTGGGAGCAGGTAGGCGAGGAGAAAAGGGGTCGGGGCGGGGGGGCTACGATGGGTCAGGCCTGACTTCTGCAGGTGGGGCCACCTGCCATGAATTCGAACCTCCACGAACGCACAAACTTCAATCCTCTTAGTTGTCATCCATGCATCTGATTCTTGGCGACAGGGGAACTGTTGGGAGGCGTTGCCGGTCGACGTGCAGGGACAGACAAGCGCGGGTCCACATCAACACAATGGGAATTGATTTCAATTGCGTAAAGCGCCAGACTATCAATCAAAGCGGCAAAGGCAAAGCTTTTTTGGTTGTTTTTTAGCAACTCTAAAGTTGGTTCAGTCGTACTTCAATTAGCCAGCTTGAGTGAGCATTTTGAGCCCGCCGCATGTCCAACTCACTTTTCTCCCTTTTGCTTTCAACCTTTTGATGCCAAGCGAAACCAAATTGCCTCGCTTGAAGTTTGGTGTCGCTGCCAGGCGACAAAATTAAATGCGCATTCTCGCGCGGATGCGCTGTCCAACAGTCAGGCTGCACTTAAATGAACAACTGGTATTTGCGGAGAGCTCCCTGACATCACGCAGCTGACTTTCGTTTAGGAATAACTGGTTCGTTGTCTGTAGCGCAACACCAAAATATTCGCCGCGAAGAAATGAGCTAAACAAAAACTTGGACTCGGGCAGATTATCTCCGTCTTCAGCCGGTTGTGTTGCGGCTGAGGCTGGAAAAGCTCCTCCGGCATCTGGCACGGGACGGCGGGGAAGAAACACACGGAGAGCTGCGAGCGAGTGCGCCGGCTTCCCGCGGTGCGCTGGATATTCGGGCGTACGAGCTGCCAAGAGCGATTCTTTGCGGGGTGTCTGGTGCCAGCCTTCGTCACCTGCCCGGCCGCGTCATTTAATGCGCGGCGGCGTCTTGGCCAAGATGCTGCGGGATGCGACTCATTTCAGCACAACTCTCTCCCACACATTTGATGAAAGCAAATGTTCCGTTTAGCCGTTTCAATTTTTAGAACTTCCCGGCTTTGCGCACGCCCACCTGGGTTTCTTCTAACCTCCGGCATGGGGGGGGAGATTCTTATTTACTTGGACTGTTTGATTTGGTTTGATCATATTTAGCTTGAATCAAAGTCAAGCCTTCAACTGAGTCAACTCAAGAAGCTGAAGCCAATACTCTTCAAACACCATTTTTTTTTTTTTTTGGCCTGCGTTTCTCCTTGATTTTGCTCCTGCCAAATATAATCCACGGAGCGAATAGTTACACATGCGTAAAGAGTACAACGATTGCTCGGATTGGATTACACGCCTGGGACTGTCATGGGGTTTCTTGATCAAGTTGTAAATCTGTCACCTCTGACCCTGAGCTCTGTTTGTAACTGTCGTCGTTATTTAAGTGAATACGTCAAGGATGGCGAATCTGAAATGTGGAGTCCCGATTGGACGACACAAATGACGGCCAGCGCTTTTGATTTCGAGACACGGTGACACCCGTTTTTCCCGACATCCATGGTTGCCCATCACTCGCCATACGTCGCGCCTCTGTCGGTTCATTACAGCTCGTCACGCCGTTACGGTTTTGCAATGATGAGAAAAAAGAAACGAGCCCAATTCGGCCGTATCATTCTCAATTGCGCAACGGGAGATGAACTGCAATCGAGCGGCAGCGAAAAGGCAGCCACGGAGACGGCGGCGGCATCTCCGTAGCTGACAAGCGGTCGGCCCATTCGTCTTGCGGGCCGCTGGATCGGGCCAGGCCAGCGCGGGCGTACCTGTGCCGGCTCCGGGCCAGAGGGCTTGTCTCCTGGAGATTAATGAGCGCCGGGGGCTGCCGTGCGAGTAGGCCGCCTCTTGCCTGTGAAATACACCTCATCCGCCGGACCGGCGGCTCTGATTTATTCCTGCCTGCATGCTTGCCCTTCTGTGTCACCGCAGCTTTGTCTGTCTTGCTTAGGCGTGTGTGTGTGTGTGTGTGTGTGTGTGTGTGTGTGTGTGTGTGTGTGTGTGTGTGTTTCATTTAATTTGCCCCCGTTCTCTTCTCAACCCCCACAAAACATCCTTCAGTTCAACATCGAGCAAATTGAGCCTCCAAATTAGGCCGTTTTAGAAGCAACCACGCCGGCGGTCACATCGAAGGGAATTCCAGTGGAATCACACCAGCTCGGGTCCTCATCTCGGAGTCACCTCCCCCCCCCCCCCCCAACTTGTCCTCTGTAACTGCTTCGCGCCCATTTAAATCACCCGGCGCCTCCAAAGATGGATGGCGTCGCTTGTCAGCCTTTTGCTTGGCTGTTTGTCTCGCTTCGAAAGGAACAAGAGGCCGACGGCGGCGCTAATGACCTTGAGGGCGGAAACAACATTTGCGCTCGCACACTCGATGGCATACGACTCGCCGCGAGAGGGATGTCGTGGCAAAGTGGCTACTTGGGGATGTGATGCGTGTCTCTCTGTGGGTGCGCGCGTGTTCGGCGACGTGCGCTATACGCAGCTGACCTCCACTCGCGGCCGACCTCTCCCGCCGTGGATAAATCACCGAGAAGCCGGGCGGGCTGACCCTGCCGAGGAGATTCACGGAGCCGCCTTGGTGACCTTCTCTTCAGGTACGCAGCCGTGCCCGCTTCGCCCGACGTGTCCGATCATTCCTTCAGCCGGCTCGCGCGCACCCACCGAAGCGACGTTACGACAAGCTCCCCGTCCGCACGCGCCATGCAATCAACCGTCTGCGCAAAGCGCGTGCCGATGCGAAGCTCATTTGTTGCCTTTTATCTCGTCGTTTCTTCCTTTTGAGAACGCGGCACGAGCAAGGACGACGGAAAAATGGTACCAGGGAAATATTTCGGTCGCGCTTGGGCACCTATATAAGAAGAGGAGTGCAAAACGAGGACAAACAGTTCCACAACCCAATCTAAATCCCACGATATGGGAATCAGTGTAATACTGAGTGAAGCTGAATCTCTTTCTGGGTTTTCTTCGATGGGATGCGGCAAATCCACTCTGCCGCACGTCGGTGAGACTAATGTGGCCGGACACTGTGCGGCTCCCATAGTGACTCTCGCTGTAACGGATCAATCAGGCCCGGCCGGCCGAGTAGGCAATCTCCCCACGCCTCCATTGTGATGCCATTATCTCCCATTTAGCCAGGAAAAGTCACATTGATTCCTGCCGTTGTGTCACTGCGCATTTGCTTCCATTAACTGCCGCTTTTTCTCCATTTTCTGCGGAGGTCAGTGCTAAAATAAAACGTCTGAAGCTCGCCGGGTGTGGTTCGAGGAGCTCTCGGCTTTGTAAATGTCACGTGTTCCTTTTCGAGGTCGGACCTTCCCGGCATATCCGCGTGGCCCCGAAAAGCGGCGCGAGAGGGAGTCCTCGCCTGCACCGCATCCGCCCATCAACTTTCGTCAATCATCTTTTCATTTTCATTATGCAGGGCCACAAATTCCATTTTCATTTTGGGGTCGTGTTTGCGTGGTAGTCGTCAACGTAACTTGAGTGCACATTTCCACGCTGCGTACATCAAATTGATCGGAAAATATATTTCGAGGACCTCCGCGAACTCTTCCATTATTTCTCAGTTGGGTTTTTCCCATTCTGGACTGAAAAAAAACAATGAAGACGTCTGCTCGACATGATTCCATACAATATTCATCTTCCACAACTGCGCCGACCCGCCATCGTCGCCACGACGAGCGTTCCATTTCTACCTACGGCGCAAAATAAAAGGAAATCTGAAAAACTCTTTTTGGTGCTTAAAATGGGCACCGTGAACAGAAAGGGAGCGCAAAAAACTAACCGCAGCGTGGGCCTTTTGTGCCAATGTTGCTATTGATTAGCAATTTTCAAACCGCGGGGGTGCTTTTCTCCCCAAGGTGCGCGGCGCCTTTTTTGCACCGTCGAGCTCGAATTACCGAGCGGCGGAGAACAATGCGGAACGGCGGTTGGCCTGCAGTGGTGACGGAGGGCATGCGGTGCCACAGAAAGAGGCGAAGGTTATCATGGAAGAATCGCAAGGGCCGAAGGAAAAAAAAAAAAAAAAAAAGATCTTGAATTTGACAGGGCTGTGGCCTAGCAGCAAAACTGTAGACCAACAGAAAACTTTGAGCAAAGTTTTGCAGCTTGTCAGATGACAAGGGAAGGGGCGGGAAAAAAAACACCTGTCTTCATTTCATGTTCGAATTTCAAAGTGCGTGTCTATTTTTTCTCCACCCCCGCATTTCCCGCTCATTAATTCACCAAGTCTGATAAGTGAGCGACGCGGCGATGGAAAAAGCGCAGGGGCAGAAGAAAAAAAAAAAAAAAAAAAAAAGATCTTGAATTTGACAGGGCTGTGGCCTAGCAGCAAAACTGTAGACCAACAGAAAACTTTGAGCAAAGTTTTGCAGCTTGTCAGATGACAAGGGAAGGGGCGGGAAAAAAAACACCTGTCTTCATTTCATGTTCGAATTTCAAAGTGCGTGTCTATTTTTTCTCCACCCCCGCATTTCCCGCTCATTAATTCACCAAGTCTGATAAGTGAGCGACGCGGCGAAGCAAAGGAAGGGAGCAGGGACGAGGCGGACGAGAGTTACGACGGCGGGTAAAATGGAGGCAAACAAGTTGCAGGGCATTAAATATTGAAAGATTTCATTAGCCGCCGTTCTGGCGAGAAGACTAAAGAGGCTTCGAAGACAAATCGGCCCGATCAATAACCAAAACCAGTCTTTGGAGGTGCGGAATTACGCGTGAATATTTCAAACCACCGCGATGGCAAACCTGCAAAGAACCAGTGTCTCGTCAAATATGCATGCGGAACAAATGGAGTCTATACATCTTGAAGGTAAACAGTTGGAGGGAGGGAAGGGAAGTAGTTGATTAGCAAGCTATAAATTGCGTGAAGATTTAAAAAAAGGGCATTCATTATTCATCCTGACCAGGGCAACATACTGTCTGTTGGTGTCCTATTTTCTTGTGATTGTTTAGTTCCGACCTGCTCATGAGAAAAAGCTGCGATCACGCGAGACCCGAAACCCAAACAATACACGATGACGCGCGCAAAATTGTTTTCTCCTGTGACATGTACGACAAACTACCACTTCGAAAGACTTTCATATCGTCAAGCGAGAAACGGGCGCTCCGCTTCTGTAATCTTACGTTGAATGAGTGGAGATGGCGTTCAATCATGTCAGCACAAAGCAAAAGCTGCGGGATTTGGCTCCAATTCAATGACAGCGCGCCTCCTTGAAAAGGCTTTGGCCTTCATCTGTCATTTCCTCAAACCAGGTCTTGGAACATCACTTGGTAAATCAGGAATTTATTGCACAAGCGCCCCGCGTGCGGCTCTGCTGAATCCAAATGGCGCTGGATCACATTCTCCGCGGCGAGGCGAGGCGAGGCCAGGCAAGGCGCGTCTGCGTGCGCAAGTTCCACACCAGACAATCGGCTCCCCCCTTGTCCTCGGTAAAACACGGCTGAGCCTAAATGGAATCGATCCCGAGAGGAGCGCCGCTTTGCATACGCAGCGGGGCCATCGGACGCGAGGCCGTTGGAAAACGGAGCCCGGCGTCCGCCCTTCGTATTGTTTTCACGGGGCGGTCATTAGGGACCGCGCGTCTTGGATTCGGCTAAATGATAAATGATTGATTACGGTCATTAGCCGGAGCGGCGGGCTCTCCCGCGCACGCAACACTTCTTGGAAGTTCTTAGCGGAGGTAATGATGTCGCACGTTCATTTTCTCATCGCGGGCGGCGGGGGGTCGCGCAACGCGGCGATCCGGCGTGAGCGCTCATCTCCGCCTGCCCTCCCTGCGCTCAGAACATTCATTTCTTCTCGGCTCCTTCGTGAGGCTTCCGTGAACCACGACGGGTTCTGGAGTTTTGCTACGGGGGGCAGAAACAACGTTTTCGTGGCGACATCTGTGAAGAAATGACAGAAGGCCAGCGGCTCCCAATTAGTATCCTGGTCTTGTGATGATCCAGATTGAGAAGACAACTGGAAAACCGATCTTTGTCTTTGCAACGGCACTTCATTCATTCGCATCCGTTTGTCACCAATCCTGTCGACAGTTGTGAGTGCGGTGGGCAAGCGCCGGGATGAGTGGAGACGCGGGGGGGGTGGTTGTTCTCCGCACCTCTCTCCACTTTTTGGGCGGCGATGGGCTGCGATTGATTTAATGAGGACATGACTTTGAGCATGCACTTGAGCTTGAAACACTTTTTGGAGCATCAGAGGCGCACACGCCGCTCTGCTGAAAAACTGGCCGATTAGCTGCCGCTGATTGGGGAGTATTCCAGCATCTGAGGGTTTACGGGGCAAAAAAAAAAAAAAAAAAAATGGGGGGGGGGGGGGGGGGGAGTAGCCTTGCTGCTTGCTCTCATGATGCAGTAGCCTCTGAGTAAGTCCATAGGCCACTTTCACATCGCTGCCATAGTACTTCTCTGTGTGTAATGTGGCGTTGGCCAACATGGCCGCTGTCTGTTGGATGCGGGCCGGGTCCAGCAGGGAAGCATTATGGGAAAACCTTTCAGACTGGGAGAGGACATGAAGACATGATTATGTGACATAACGTGGGGATTTATTTAGTTACAGTTTTTTTTTTCAACAGTAAAAAAAAAAAAAAATGGGGGGGGTGGGGGGGGGACTCAAGTGAAGCTTATGAGTGTCAAAAATAATTTTTAAAAAACTGAGGCCCGTGGAGCAGTGTTTGGAGACCACTGGCAATAGTCTACCTATCCAGAGTGTAAAACAGCTGCCGCTCATTCAAAACATCGCGGCTCGTTTTCTGGCCAGGACAAAGAAATCAGAGCAGATTATTCTCAGCGTGAAAGGTTTGGACCCGGAATACATTCAAGAAATACAAATTGAGTCGAAACCCATTCGGGCTTTGGAGTCTCATTCAATGAGTGGGGCCAAGAGTTCCAAAGCAAACATGGGGAAGCAGCATTTCACTGTTGTGATGCATGCCAGGGGAATGAGCCGCCAACTCTTTTTCTTTTTCCCAGTACATTTGATTAAAGTCTTCAAGTGTTCAGAATCAATTTCCCTCTCAGCAATTTTAGCAAGTTACTCTTTATTTCTTCACTTTGCTTTGACGCGCCGTTAAATTGCTTTGCCTTGAGCTGTTTTGCCTTTTTAGGTGTCGCGTGAAGCGCAACCGAGTTGCTTTTTCGGATGAAACGCGCGAGATCACGACAAGTGCCTCGCCTTGCCCGGACGTCACTGGCATGGAAAAGTAAACAAAGCGATATTACGAGCAGCAAATAAAGACTCTCCTTTCCAGTGCAATGAATTGAAATGGGCCGGTTTCCCTGATGATGGCGCGGCGGCAGCGAATTGCGGTAATAGTGCAACTTTTCAAAGGACGCATTTCAGGGGTGGTCTGGTGTCAGACAAGCCCGAACGGATTTGCTGTTGATGTAAGCCGCAAGAGGCGCACGCGAGGGTGAGTGCAGAGCAGCTGCTGCCCGTCAAATCATTCCATCACCCTTGAAGAAGGAAAAAAAAAAAAAAAGTGTCACGTCAGAGCAACAGCGATAAGTGACAATAGGTACAGGAGATGGAATCTGCGTCAGTGGCGGGCACTGAACACGGAAGGTTTTTTTTTTTTTTTTCTCCTGCCGAGAGCTGCCTGCTGAGGCCAGAGACGAAAAGGGGACCGTAGCACAACAGGACAAAACCAAAAAATCCACTGGTTGTGTCGTTGTCACACAGGCATTTGATGTGGCTTCTGCTAAGGTGCGCCGGATCAAAGACTTTCTGGGGTCCTGCAGGACACGGCCCGCAAGCCGGAGGTTGCCCTCCCCCGGGGGCGCGGCAAGCACACACTCGGCGCCGGGCCTACGGGGTCAAGCGTGACAAGGAGTGGAGCGCTTTGAGGGGCTCCGCTGAGCCACGCTGAGAACGGGATCGCAATTTAACCCCCTCGCCACTTTGCCGCCATGGTGATTTGGGTCTCGCTGATTGTCAGCCTCAGGTAAGACAGGTGATTGGGTTTTTTTTTTAAATCATGACAAATAATAATAATAATAATACCTCCAGGAGTTTTGCTCTTTCCAAACGGAATAATTACACAATCGCCATGGCAACGCTGCTCGCTTGCGCTTCTCTCTCTCTCTCTCTCTCTCTCTCTCTCTCTCTTTCCCTGCCTGAGAGGAACAACACTGCCCATAATAAGGAAAAAAAAAACTTGAATGTCCAGAGTCCCGGGAATGTGCATAAACACACACACACACACACTTTGCTCCACCCATCACTTTGATAGGACACACAACCACACACACACACACACACACACACACACACACACACACACACACACGCCACTTAATGAATCGTGTTCAAGCGCTGGCCTGCTTTTCCCAGAGGGTCAGCGTGTGCCTGCATGAAGACATTAATCATTTAGTGGGAGTGTGTGGAAGCCAATGATGGCATCTCGGACATGCGTGCGTGTGTGCATGTGCATGTGTGTGTGCATGCGTGTGTGTGTCCTCTCGCGCTTTCCATTCAAGCACATGTTCCAATGTGTCTGCCCTCAGGCCCGCCCCACTCCAGCGAGCTCGTCATTCTTTGCCACACGGCTCGTTCGGCGCCTTCTCACTTCCCCTCATGCGTCTTGCTTATGCGCGTCGCCCATTTCCTCGTAAAAATCCCGCACGAGCGTCTTTTGCCACCGCAGACAAAAGAAACAGAAGAGCGATCAACTGCAGGTCACCGCGCGGCCATGTCACGCGTGGACGTGCGGCAGAGCGAAATATCGAGATACGCCTCTTCGTCGGGGAAATTGTGCGACTCCTTAGCTCAACATCACGCTGACACATTTATTGCCCCCCCCCACCCCCCCAAAAAAGGATTTTTCAACTTGTGCAATGTCAACTTGCCTACAAATGTTGACATTGAGCAGGAAACTTTTGGAGAAAGTTAAAGCATGAAACGCAGCATGTTGTCTGCAACGCCCGACTCCTCATTAAAGGTCCTTTCATGAGAACCTCCTTTGACTTCTATTGTGCCTTCCAAAAGAGAGCCATCAAAACCACTGGAAGCTTTGTTTACTTTATCTGCTCGCGTGGAAGGCGGCGGCGCCGCGGTGGGAGCGGACGCCTGGTAACTCAATTCCGTTTGAAGTCAATTAAGGGATGTCTATTCATCATTTTTATTTTCTCTAATGAAATATTTAATCCCGCCAAGACTGAGATGAGATTAATTAAAACGGGGGGACTTGTAAGAGAAATGCTCCTTTCTTCCTCCCCTTTTAGTTTTGGGCATGATTACGTTTTTTTTTTTCTTACACTTAGCAGAGAGTCTTTTACAAGCCAAGTCCAAACTTCACCGGCTTTTGGTGTTTCCAAGTTATCCTTTGGAAAAGCATCGCAAAATTGCATTGTAAAATGCTCCCCGAAATTCAATTGGAGGTCATAGAGGACATATCCCCTTCATGAAACTTTTTGGGTCTTTGCGGCGGCGCTCTCGCTCATTGTAATACTAACGAGCCTTAAAATGCTGCACATCACACTTGGCCATTACATGGAACCAGAAAGGGAAGACCAAGACAATCACAGAGGCACTTGAAATATTCATAACTAACAACGCCAGTGAAATGGCGGAAAAGTTACATGTGGGGGTGCACTCAGTTAAATGTGATCACATGCGTGCTACTAAGAGCTACACTTTTAATATGGCCATGATGACACTAATAAATCACCCGGTAAACTGGATGGGATGCTAGATATGGGCAATTTGTCAGTTGAGACCTCGCAGCGGCATTATGGAAGGGGAAAAAATGACATGAACATTCAGTTTAATAGCTTATTGCGATTTAAGACTACATTATTTGCACTCGCTTCCCCCTATTGGCGATGAAAACAATAAAAGAGGACATCGATTCATGCAGTAGATGCCCCCCCACCCCCACAGAAGTTGCACATGCATAGTATGATAGGAAACATACCAGTGATGAATGTATTCTATTATTGTTCCACATTTTCATCGCTCCGTTAATAAATAATACATTACAAATTGCTGCAAGAATCTACACATTGACGAGCCGTGCGTCCATCTTTCTATTTTCCGTGTCAGGGATATCGGACAGCCTCCGCCGTGTAGC
>NW_017808402.1:387018-428274 GCF_001891065.2 Hippocampus comes | reverse complement strand
TCGTCGTGAAACTTGTGCGACTCCTTAGCACAACATCACGCTGACACATTTATTGCCCCCCCCCACCCCCCCAAAAAAGGATTTTTCAACTTGTGCAATGTCAACTTGCCTACAAATGTTGACATTGAGCAGGAAACTTTTGGAGAAAGTTAAAGCATGAAACGCAGCATGTTGTCTGCAACGCCCGACTCCTCATTAAAGGTCCTTTCATGAGAACCTCCTTTGACTTCTATTGTGCCTTCCAAAAGAGAGCCATCAAAACCACTGGAAGCTTTGTTTACTTTATCTGCTCGCGTGGAAGGCGGCGGCGCCGCGGTGGGAGCGGACGCCTGGTAACTCAATTCCGTTTGAAGTCAATTAAGGGATGTCTATTCATCATTTTTATTTTCTCTAATGAAATATTTAATCCCGCCAAGACTGAGATGAGATTAATTAAAACGGGGGGACTTGTAAGAGAAATGCTCCTTTCTTCCTCCCCTTTTAGTTTTGGGCATGATTACGTTTTTTTTTTTCTTCCACTTAGCACAGAGTCTTTTACAAGCCAAGTCCAAACTTCACCGGCTTTTGGTGTTTCCAAGTTATCCTTTGGAAAAGCATCGCAAAATTGCATTGTAAAATGCTCCCCGAAATATCAATTGGAGGTCATACAGGACATATCCCCTTCATGAAACTTTTTGGGTCTCTGCGGCGGCGCTCTCGCTCATTATAATACTAACGAGCCTTAAAATGCTGCACATCACACTTGGCCATTACATGGAACCAGAAAGGGAAGACCAAGACAATCACAGAGGCACTTGAAATATTCATAACTAACAACGCCAGTGAAATGGCAGAAAAGTTACATGTGGGGGTGCACTCAGTTAAATGTGATCACATGCGTGCTACTAAGAGCTACACTTTTAATATGGCCATGATGACACTAATAAATCACCCGGTAAACTGGATGGGATGCTAGATATGGGCAATTTGTCAGTTGAGACCTCGCAGCGGCATTATGGAAGGGGAAAAAATGACATGAACATTCAGTTTAATAGCTTATTGCGATTTAAGACTACATTATTTGCACTCGCTTCCCCCTATTGGCGATGAAAACAATAAAAGAGGACATCGATTCATGCAGTAGATGCCCCCCCACCCCCACAGAAGTTGCACATGCATAGTATGATAGGAAACATACCAGTGATGAATGTATTCTATTATTGTTCCACATTTTCATCGCTCCGTTAATAAATAATACATTACAAATTGCTGCAAGAATCTACACATTGACGAGCCGTGCGTCCATCTTTCTATTTTCCGTGTCAGGGATATTGGACAGCCTCCGACGTGTAGCGTTCGACTCAGACAGGCCAAAGAAATGTTCCGATTTCATGTGGCTGGATGGTTTTCTTACCTTATCTTATCTTATCTTATGTACGCGGTGGAATGTTGAGTTCTGATTTGAGATGAGTTGAGTCGCCACTCTGCGACAGTGCGGCGATGTCGTCAAGACGTCGTCAGCCTTTGGCCCAAAACGGACGAGAGCACGGTCCGCCTCCCAGCGGCACCTGGCATACGTACAAAAAGCGGTTAAGGAAAACCGTTCAACAATCGCATCACTGTCACGCGTTTAACGACACGTTCACGTGAGTCGTGTCAATTTGGCAGAAATTGAAATTCCAAATCTTGTTTCACACGTTTCATCATATCAGAGCGGAGCTTCGTCGAGCACGAGGTCGACCGCCGATTTGTAACACGCAGAGTCCCAAAGGGACAAAAATGCTGACGAATGAACGAACAGCGGGACGACTTTGCAGGTGGCAAACATTGAAGACTCTGTTGAGCTCCGGTTTGTTCGGCGCGACGTGACGGGCGGCTGGCCCCCGCGCGATCGCATCCCAATACATAACGGCAAGGTAGGAAAGCACGAGCGGGGCCTCGTGCGGTCATCGCTTCTCCCATTCGCCCGTTGCAGCGGTAACGAGACTCGGGAGAGGTTGACGGCCGCAGCGCTGGACGCGCGTCGGCTTGACGGCGGACTTCATTAACAACCTTCTACCCGTGATTAAGATGGGATAAAACCCTCCACGCGTTGGGATGCGCCGACGCGCGGGAGGCGTTTGGGTGAACGTCGCATGGAATTAGCCTTCTTGCGCAAGAACGCGCAGACTTATTGAGACTGGCACGTGAAAGCGCGAGAGAAAGCGGGGCAAGTAAATGACATGAGAGGGCTGGCCCGACATCTCTTCCCTCCGCTGTTGCGAACCCTTTTAATCCGCACAACGTATTCCCGCGCTGAGCCTCCCCAATGGCGCCATCCATCTTTCCTCTCGCTGGAATGTCGTCAAGTGTGTGCGAGGTTTGTCTCGGTCCTCCCTAATAATATGTCCCTGTCCTCTCCTCGCCGGGCGGTGCGCTCATGCGGACACGCGCATCGTGCTGTCGGGTGAACGTGGTGCCGCAGCCAGGTAGCGGTTGACTGCCGCAGCGCTGGACGCGCGTCGGCTTGACAGCGGACTTCATTAACAACCTTCTACCCGTGATTAAGATGGGATAAAACCCTCCACGCGTTGGGATGCGCCGACGCGCGGGAGGCGTTTGGGTGAACGTCGCATGGAATTAGCCTTCTTGCGCAAGAACGCGCAGACTTATTGAGACTGGCACGTGAAAGCGCGAGAGAAAGCGGGGCAAGTAAATGACATGAGAGGGCTGGCCCGACATCTCTTCCCTCCGCTGTTGCGAACCCTTTTAATCCGCACAACGTATTCCCGCGCTGAGCCTCCCCAATGGCGCCATCCATCTTTCCTCTCGCTGGAATGTCGTCAAGTGTGTGCGAGGTTTGTCTCGGTCCTCCCTAATAATATGTCCCTGTCCTCTCCTCGCCGGGCGGTGCGCTCATGCGGACACGCGCATCGTGCTGTCGGGTGAACGTGGTGCCGCAGCCAACGCCCCCCCCCCCCTTCACACGGCGTCCCTCACCAGCTGTCCCGGTGTAACTCATTTAGAGGAATCCATTTGTTCAGAGAGCTCGTATGAGAAGAGAAAAAAAAAAGGAGCCACTTGCCATCATATCTATATGCCGCCTTCTTTGGCCCGGAGGGCTGCGAGATTGGAACCTGCAGACATGTTTGGTCCCACGGGGACATGGAAATAGAAAAAGGTGGAAATGCATCAATGTGGCACGACCGTATTGAAAACACAAGCCCTCGCCGAAGGAAAGCAATTTCTGAGGAAAAAGCACGATGGCCAACAAGCGGCCCGAAGACGGTCGTTTCCACGAAAAGGTGTGACTGCCAGAAAGCCTTGAACGGAGTCATATCGGGAAACGGCGTGATAGCCGGTCAGAAGCCTGAAGAAAGCCACTCTTGGCAAAAGAGGAAACCTTGAAGAAACTCTTTCCTGGGAAATGTCAAGCTCGCCAACCAGAAGTGCCAAGAAAGTCATTGCACATTCACAGCGGCAATTATGAGGCTCGAGGAAGTCCATTTGAGGAAACCGAATGATAGCTCATCAGATAGCTGAGAATGCCATTCACAGGAAAGCGCAAGCCGGCCAATCAAACACCTCAAGCAAGGCCATCTTCGGAAAAGGCGTGCGAGCCAATCGCAAGAAAGTCCTTGCTCAGGAAAAGACAGAAAAGCAAAACATCAGCTGATCTGCTTTTAAAGTTACACGCAAACAGTCATTAACACGTACGTGTTACGCGCGTTTCGATATTTTGTTGCTGTGATGACACGACTAAGAAGCGTTTTCTTTCCAGTCACGTGCGCTGTTGCTTTTGTCTGTTTATCCCACCCATGGCGATACCTGCAGGTGCCGTGCGTGGTTCCGAGTCATCCTTTCGCACACGGTTGCTTTCGCTGTGATTTCGTACGATGGCAAATTGCATTGACGCAATCTCTCTTTGAATAATCAGACATTTTGGTGAGTCACCATTTTGGGAACGGATGAGAGGCACCCGTGCTTTTTGGATTGAAACGTAATCGCGTGCGCTGTGGTTTTAAACCGCATGTCGCTTGAAGACAAACGCGTGCTTGGACTTTTTCCTGGTTTTGATGACAACTGGCACACGGGCAACGGGTTTTTCCACCTATAAAGAGTCTCAGTCAAGAGTGGAATTTTGAAATCAGTCCACGGGCGTTGATGAATCTGCTTTGCTCAAGCTTGCGTCTCAATTCAAGTGGCACTTTTTTCACCGTGCTCCGACGACCGACATCGCCCAAGTTCCGAGTCACTGCTCATGCTGCCTGTCATTGGCTGGCCAATAGAGTCTTTAAACGCAGTGGCTCACCGCTGCGATTTGCAAGATTTTGGGAGGCCAGCTATTGATTGGAAAAATCCAAACGTCTATATTCTATACCGGCGTCCTGATTAGGGCGAGCGACAGGCTATAAGTCGAGACCTGCGCATGTCAAACCTTGAGGCCAATTTCGAGTCTGAAAGTAAACTGACGAGCACGTTTTCACACCCGGATTTCCTCACTGCTTTGCAAATGATGCTAACCCCCCCCCCCATTCCCCTTATTCACTCGGCTTTCTTTTTCGCGTGACGTCACGGCTTTCGTAGCAAGGCCCCCGCCGCCACGACGGACAACTAAACAACAATTTGCATCTGTTGAAACTCCTGGAAAGCGTCTAGTCCGATCCTATCAAGTTATAGAAATGATTATCTTCTAAAATGCTCATATCTTGCTGTAGGGTCGGTTGCGCTAATAGACGAGGGCGGGTTTTTTTTTGGGGGGGGGGGTAATCACGTACCAGCTGATTACGATAAAAGTCGGCGATGGATAGCAGCAACCAACCGAAAAGAGATTATTGTTCATACATTTTACTCATAATCGTTAAATGACTGCACGTTGCTGGGCGCAAACATGGGACGGATCACGTTGAAAAAACAAACAAAGCAAAAAAACGTCAGTTAGCATCATGAGCATGTTTTACCTTGGCCATTACAACGTATCTTGTCCCCCCCCACCCGGCGTGAGGGTAGCATCTCGTCCCAGGGAACCAGTCAGCGACCCCCCCCCCCAAAAAAAACTGGTCTGCGTCCAGACTTTTATGAGCTTTTAAATGAGCTCCAGTCTCAGGGGACACTGCTTGAAAAGAGTGATGACGCTCGTGCGCTGCCACTTCCGGTAACGTCGGCGATTGGACGGCAACAGCGAACAAACACAGCGGGCAGCACTTGAGGCGGTGGATGTCACGGTTAGATGCGCGAAAATAAATCGCTGCGTTTTCCGCCCGCTTCGATTCGGCACTCGTGAACTTTTGCCGTCCGTCAAGGTGCACTCGCCTGATCACGTGACGTGGCTGCCACGGCTCAACGCAACCTGGCGGCACGCAGCGATGAACGCTCCAAAATGCATTTGACGAAAGACCAACGGCAAAGGAGGACACGGCAATGACATCATCGTCGCGCGTTCAGTAAGAGACACGCCGCTGTTGAGAAAAGCACAAAGTCCGTAGATGGATGCATGAACTGGACTGCAGCGGCACAGTCTTTGGACCAGAATGCATTCTGATACGTCCGCCGTGTGAGTGGTTTTGCTTTGGGGATGCATAATGGAAATCTGAGCAGGGTGGTGCGTGTGTGGGTGTGTTTGTGCATGTGTGGAAATAAGAGCATGGTCCCATTTGAAAAGAGTGGCTTGAAGTGGCATGTCTGCTCATGCTTCCTTCCATTAGTACCCCCTGAGAGGCTTGGTGACAGCACTGTGCTCAGAAGAGGTTCTAGCAAGAGGAACGATGGGGGGGGTTTAAGCGGAGAATAGAGCGAGTTGCCCGACCTTAAAGCAAAGTGAAAAACTACTGATGAAAGCCAGTGGAGAGAGTGAAGGACGAAAGAGTGACTGAAGACACAAGTTTGGATGTTGGGTCTCTGTCGATAAGGACAAAAAAAAAAAAAAAAACAGAGATGGGAATGAGCGGGAGATAAAAAGAAAAAGGGATGAAGGGGGAGGAGGGAACGATACGAGATTGGAGGATAGAGAGTGAGGGGGGCGGGGGGGGGCTGGAAGTTTCATGAGGGTGTCACGATGGAAGCAACGATTTTTCTTCCACCATCTGTGGAGGAGAAATTCCTCAGGGGGCTGCTGGTGTGATGCAGAGCTTCTGTGTGTGTGTGTGTGTGCGCCGCAGTGTGTATTCAGGCACAGGCCAAGGGATGCGTCTGTTTCAACATCAAATCCACAAGGGAAAAAGAGACAAACTGTTAGTTAAACAGTCAGAAAAATCAAAGCTATGCCCACACATACAAGGTTATTTTTTATAGAAGTACTTTTTCATCACACACACACACACACACACACACACACACACACACACACACACGCACAAAAAAAAAAAACTTGTTTGATGTAAACACAGATTGAAAGATACAGCACATGCCAAAGCATGAAGCGACACTTGACTGTAATAATTCCATCAGGAATTGTCAGCCCCTCCGAAGTGTGGAGAAAGACGTTGTCGGGAAATTGCGTGACAGATGATCAGACACTTGAAGGACTTACGAGGGGAAAGGCACGACGGCCGAATAAAGTTGTTTCAAGGTTGAGGCGCGAGAGCCGCTCTGATGCCCGAATGTCCTTCTCAAGGAAAGGCTGGAAGAAAGTCACTCCCAGTTCATTTCAAAATAGCCAAGCTCAAAAGTCGTTCAGAGGAAAGCGCACGCATAAAAGCTGCTCAGAAGCAGGAAGAAAATTGCTGCAGCCAACCAAAAACTTGAAGAAAGCAGTTTTGGGAAAAGTCACCAAGGCCACTCACGATCTTTCAATCCCGATATCAGCGACAAGCTGAGGTCGAAGGAAAGTCATTCCAAGGAAAAGGCACGAGCACCACGAGGAGCGATCTTCCACTTTTTACCGTACGAGACGTGACTTCCCCTCAGCACTCATCCCAAATCGCGCACAGTACATTCGTTCCCGTTTCGTGTTGCCGGACGCGAAACGGAGGAGCTCGTTTGGCTGTTCATTGGCACGCTGCAGCCATCGATGACTGAACATGACGGTGTCTTTTTTCCGAAGAAAAAAAAAAAATCTATCTGCCGCGACCTCTCCGGCACGATTACAGCAAGGTCAGAGAACACAGAGGCAAACCGATCGATAGCGTATTGAATGTGCTCGTGGACCGGGTCTGAAGCAGAAGGACGGAGAAGCAAAAGGGGGATGACGACAAGAACGGACGTCGAGAGGAAAAGAGCAAGAAAGAAGCTGGAGATCCAATGGCAAAAGAGCATCCTGACTTTTGGGCTGAAGTTAGACCGACCGAGCGGATGACACGTCCTGGCTTTGGATCGCGGTTTCCCCCGTGAGCGACGACCAAATAATGCAAGCACATTTTCCGACGGGACCTCTCAAGTTGAGTCCCTTATAGGAGATTCACGCACCCCCCCCGATCTCTCCAAAGCGCACTCCACGCCGTTCCCGGCTGAGCTGACTTGCGTGATTCATGGCCATTTCTTTCCCTGACTGCCTGTTGCCCGCAAGCAGCTGTTCGTTCTCCTTCCAGGAAGCCATCCAAACATCTGAAGTTGAGGCGATAGCAGAGAGAAGAATGAAAAGCGGGTGGCGGTTGAAAAAAACAAAACAAAAAGCAGAGGATGGAGTACGATGGAAGAGGAAAACCGCCTCCCCCCCCGAATTTTTTTTTTTTTTCTTCAGGCTGCTCGGCAAGGCAAACGTGAGCAGGACTGCGTGAGAGGCAGATAAACCGCCAAGCAGCACGACATGTTTACTCTCATTAATGACGCCAATATTGTCACACAGATTTGGGGGATTTGACCGGTTGCCCGAGGCAGCTCGGGGAAAAAAAAAAATTCATCTCTCCATCCATTTTCGATCGCACTCGTCGTCCTCATTCGGGTCACGGCTGAGGTGGAGCCCTTCCCAGCTGACTTGACATTCAAATGTTGACATTGGCCATTGGTTCCAGCCCGAGCAACGGCACCTCACGACTCTAATTATGAATTGAGAGCGCACTCAGTCGGGATTAGTGATGACGAGCCATCCATTTTCTAGAGGGCTCATTTCTCACGAAGGTGGCGGGCGAGCTGGAGTTCATCTCGGCTGTTTTTTGTTTTTTTTGCTGCTCTCATCAGGGTTGGCTCCTGAACACTCGCCGCTCGCGAGGATTGAACGGAGTTCGTCGTCACGGCGTCCGTTGGGCCTTTGATCAACGAGGCATCCCGTCGGCGGACGTGCGGCCGTCAAACTCGGAGTTGGCATTTAGCTTCCGCCGCTTCTGAGGCCGAGTGAAGGAAAGCTCCCCATTTTTTTTCCCTCCGCAGCGGTGTACTTTCCCCTCAGCGAGAGTCAGTTGGGAAACTCTTCTTGGTGCGCATGCCAACTTGACAACGACAGTGACGGTTGGTGCCCACAATGGATTTCTTCTCTCATTTTGCCATCGACGCTCGCTATCGTCGGAGCCTCCGAGTCACGCGGCATCATCTTGGCCGTTCTGATTCCACCTTGCCGCCATTTGCACGCGGCTCGCCCGTGGCCGTCGCGTTTGTCACGTCCGTGACGCGCCTCCGTCCCCCCCGCGCGCGACCTGCAGCGGCAGCGGACCCGTGTTGAATATGGAAATTGACATCTGCTCCAGTAGCCAATCTCCAGCCCTCACCATGTGTCTGATATGCTAATGCGGCCGACGCGGTTCCATCCTGCCTCCTCTGCCTCTCTTCATCTCCGACGAGGCTGCCAAGCGTGCGCAGACGAGGCGGAGGAGACGAGGGGCAGCGAAGGGGGGAGAGAATGGCAGAAAAAGTCTGAGGGGGGGGCCTCAAACAAAAGCTGATAATGATGTTGCTATGGATGGATGTTACACACGCAAACAGACACGTGAGCGAGGGCGAGGGAGCCGCGCTTATTAGAGGCAACGCTGGCGGGGTATCAAGGGAGAGAGAGAGAGAGAGAGGCAGGGTGGCGTGGAGCGAGCGTGTGGGAGGAAGGACAAAGCCTCAACTCTTCTGGCGCCATCAAGCAGTGCGCCTCTCACCTTCACTCCACACTCTGTAAACCGGTCCCGCGTAATGAGCCCGGACTCCTCGCACTCACTGATTGCACCGCGGCACGGAGGCAGCCCGAGCCCGTCGCACAAAATCTCCGTCCGTCCGTCCGTCCGTTCCTTTTCTGTGGTGCTTGTCCTCATTAGGATGGCGGCTGACTTGGAGTTTTTCCCAGTTCGCGTATATCCCGAGTTGGTCGCGAGAAAATCTTGGGCAAAAAAAACAGACACTCAAACACCCCCCCCTCCCCATAGACAATTCAGAGTCTTCAATGAACTATGTATCCTGACAAACAAATACTGGTACTGTGAGACAGACGAGCTCCCAACTAAACCACCGCACTGCTAACGACCAATAGAATCAATGAAATAGCAGTGGTGTGTACAAAATCATTTCACAGACTGGATGCGAACATATGTAGCATGGAAGCCCAAAGACTGAACGACCAGCAAACGTTCCTCTTTCTAAAATGTTTGTGATTCACCGATACGCCGACGGCAGTTTTGTAACGCGGCACGTTGTGTGGTGATGCACGTTGTATCACGCAACTTCCAAAACGATGAAACTTGTTGTGAGCACAGTTGTCGTGTGCACGTACATCACTGCACCGGAGCGTTTCAAAATGTGAAAAATGAAAACGGAGCTTCTGCTTTCTTTTTTCGCCGCCAATCCGACAGCTCCGTTGCCGCATTTTAAGACATGCAGCAACGTTGGCCCTTCCAAATTCCCGGCGTACCACGTTTTGATTCCTAAATTCCCAGCTATGCCCGCTCGCCACTCCACGCCGCCGCGGCTCCTTCGGCTGACTTCTGAGCGAATACATGCATGCTAAAAGACGTTAGCCGCACGCGGCTGCCGCGCTGAAGCCTCGCGGCGTGCCCTCATCCGAATGTTTTTTTTGCGGAGACTGAGCTCCAAAGCTGAGCGCAAACCGTGACGCCAATTTACTCGTCGCGATCTCAAAATAACCGTTGCAACAGGAAATACAGCCAAGGCGTCGACCGCGATTCCTCACGTATGCAAGGTGTACCTAATGTAGAGGCCGGTGTGCGTACGTCAGGTCGAAAGCCGCATTTGTCGAATAAACGGGCCTTTGGCCCGGGCCCGTTTTTCCGAATCCCTTTGAACGAGAGCCGCGGTTTCAAGGTCTGCGCGAAGCGATTGGAAAACTTCACCTTTTACAAGCTTTGAAGCAACCCAACGCGGTGAGACGCATTGGCGGTTAAATGCCGAGAAAGCCCAGAGCATCAGCACTTTTTGTGGAGGGGAATCGGAACATTGATTTTAAATGCCCTTCGGCGGCCAGGAGCCGTATTGGAGCGGGAGTTAAGTACACCGTAGCTCTCGTCCGCTTGTGCGGAGGTACCTAATGAAGTGTCCAGCGAGAGCCCAACTGTTTCCCACACTGAGAGATGTATTTCCATTTCCAGTCCCAGCACACCATCCGTGACCTCCTTGTCAAACGTTGACTCCACGGCCACTTCCTGCATTGTGATCTACAGTTTCAACTTGAAATCACAATGTTGTGTGTGTGTGTGTGTGTGTGTGTGTTCGAGTATGAACGTAGCAGCAATATCACCGAACAGAAGTCAGACACACGCACACACACTAACACAGCACAGAAGACTTTTTTTCTTTTTTTTTTCTTCATCCACATTGGAAATGAAATACACCCCACGCGGCTAAAATACGTCAAATCGTGTATGCAAGTGTACGAGCCCTCTATGTCTTATTATGACAGCACGGTCATAATCAATGGCTGCTTAGCAGTGGTTTGGCTTGAAAGGATTACTACAGCTTTAAAATGCAAATATTATGGGACTTTTGTCCAAAAAAAAGGGTTTTACTGCTCTATTTTCCCAAGCCAGTGGCTGTTTTGCGGGCAATAGGAAAGCACAATGGCTGAAAATAAGTCTAGAGTTCCCTCAGCTTATCAAAATATACAGTTGCATATAACCTATTAGTCACTTTTGTGCAGAGGAGAAAGAATACGACCGCGGGTGTTGTTTTGAAGAGTCGACGTCGCAACATGATCTTTTTTGTTCACCTTCGGCGTTCGCAAGACACTCAGATATAACGCAAAGTAAGACTCCACGCTGAGACTTGTAAGCTGCTGCTGTTTTGGTGAGCAATCAGTTCGCCACCTTGATTTTACCAAGGAAGCAGAAGACAAAAGGGACCCCCTGCGCAGATATGAGACATGTTACAGAAGACTCCAAATGAAAACGGTTCTAAATGCGACTTGGAAGAATCTGCGCGGAAATGCAGTTGATCAAACCGGACCCGAAATAGAAGACGAGCTGTCGTCCGGTTATCATTAATTCAGGTTCGTTTAGTCTTGGGCAGCTGAAACATTCCCATCTGGGCGCATGAATTATTGGCTTTGAATATGTGAGATGGGATCACGGGAGGGGTCGGTGGGGGCGGGGGGGAGGCTGCCGCGAGATGGACTTGAAACTTTAAGCACAGCTCAATATTTGAACAGGCCCTTCCAGGAAGCCGTATTGACCTCCATCACTTGTGTTTCACTTAAGCGCGCGCCGAATATCGAGCCCACTCAAACAACACCGGGCCGTCCCGCGCGTTGAAGTGCCGCATGAAAAATGAACGGCTCGAGTGGAGCCAAAGAAGGTTTGACGAGGAGCAAATGAAATGTTTATGTCGCGGGCTTCCATTGAGTCAAGCCCGTCGGGCTCTCCCGATCCGCGTGAACAATTTTCTCTGTGGCGGCAAAGCGGCTCGGAACCGATATTGTGAGCATCGACTTTCTTATATGTGGTTTCAGAGGAACTGCTTGCCATGTGCATCAAAAGTGTTCACACCCCTGTTCCGAGATCAGGCTTTTGTGAAGAAAAGAAATGGGACCAAGATAGATCATAAAGCGTTTTGCCACCATTTTGTGGCCCGGAACCTTTAAAACGCCAACGCAAAACGGAGCTAATGCGGTCGTACAATTTAGTACATCGGGGCAAACGGCGAAGCAGAAATTGCAAATAGCGCATCTCGAGGAAACGTAATATTTGTGTTTATCTTTTGGCAAGACGCAGTTTAGCATGTCATTTATTCTTTTCGCTATTTTTCCTGCACAGTTGAATGGGAAAATTTGAAGTCAAGTCTGAGCGACAAGCCCTAAAATAATATCGAAACATCACGTTGAGCGCGGTGAGCAAATATCTGGGGGGGTAAAGTTAGCAGGTGACGAGGCCCGGTGACGGCCGAGAATGCAAATGAGCGGCATTGAAAAGTGGGAGGTGACTGAAGACGCAAAAAAAAAAAACAAGGTTCAAACAGAAAAGCGCCAAAACCCTTTTTCATATTTCACAGACAACGAGCGAAAAAGGCGCTGCGACGACGTGACACAATCAACGGGCTGTTTGCACAACTGGAGGGTGAGAAAGGAGTCCTAAATGACAAGATGTGTGTGTCTGAGTTGGATGTGTGACCTTGTGTGCGCGCGTGTGCGTGTGCGTGCGTGTAAGAAAGCTGTCAACTACTCCCGGCAAGATAGTTCCAGCAGTGTGTCAAGCTAATGGGCAGAAACTGGGGCATGGTGAATTATTCAACAGCTTTTTATGGGGAGGAAGATGCTTCCAATATCTTCCCTCAGGAAAAATGTAATGACCCCGCTCTCATAATACTCTCACACGCACACGCAGAGCTGCGTGTGTGGCGAATACCATCGCTTTCCTTCCTAAATTCCTCAACTAATGATCTGGTTTCCAAAAGCCAACACAGCAGCAGCCGCAGCAGCTAACCTCTGTGACTCCGAGTTAATTAAGGGAAGGAGACGCTTTTATTTGATTATTATTCGATATATATATTTTAATCTCACACACACACACACACACACACACACACACAAAGTCACCTTTTATTCCCCCCAAAACATCGAAATGATTGTAGCGGACCCGAGAGAATTGTTTGAGCTCCACTCTGTGTTTTAAAAGTTAAACTCGGTTTGAAATGGATGAAAGCGGTGCGTGTGTGTTGTATTAATTACATGAAGAAGATAATGAGTTTGGGGACTCGCGCGTCTTGATAGAGTGGCTCGGAATAGCTTCATTTATTTTCATCGGAGAAGTTTCACGTACTTTAACGTTCTGGACATGAAAGTGGTGTTCAAAATGAATCCACGATGATCGGGGCGTACGTCAGTGGAACAAACTCGGATTTGGGCGCATTCCCCATCATGTGCAACTACGATGCGACGCATTTTCCAGCCGGAGGCGCCTACAACTTAAACCATTGCTTTGCCATGTGCGGCAGCACTTGTTTCATGCAATGGACGGGGCCAAGGTGGGGCTCGACGACCCAGCGCGGTGAGCCGGACAAGATCACAACCGACTGTCGCTCCTCACTCGAATTGCTCTTCATTTTATTTCGACTTTCGCATCTGATCGTACATCCGCGCAATGTGAAGGGAAACTTTGCCGAAACTGGTTGCTAGCTTGCTATCACGCTAACTCGTGTTTTACTTCATAACATGGACCAATGACGACGCCGCTCTTGCTCGTGTTCAAGACGATTATAAAAACGATGTGGTTAGCGTGGCTTCAGCAAGGGTAAATCAATTCCCGGGTGCTTTCCAAGGAGATCGCGTTGAGGAAAATCCAAAATCCCGAGGACCGCCATACAAAGTTCGAGACTCTCTGGGGTTCCCAGAGTGAAAACTTCTCCAACGCATGACATTTAAAGCACAGTTCACCCCCTTTCTTCCTCTGCCGTCGCTCCCCTTAAACGCTCCTCCTGCGCTCCCGGACATTTCCCAGCATGCTCCCACGTCCAATCTGAATTGCTGACATTTAATTAGTTGCTGAGTGGAGGACGCGTCTCCAAATCAGCCCTGCAGTGCCGCTGACCTTTTGCTGAGAGGGTCACTCATCTGCCATTAGAGCGCACACCAATGTCACAGGCGCGCGCGCGCACACACACACACACACACACACACACACGCCCTTATCCTTCAAGGAACACTGACAATGACACCTCGATGTGAAACTGCAACACAATCTGGCTGGTAAAGTTTAAATATATATACAGTCATACCTCGGTTTTCAATCCGTTCAAGAAGGCTGTTTGAAAACCGAAACCACGCTCTTTTTAAAAAAAAAAAAAAAAATCTTTATTGAACACGTCTGTTCACAATGGAACGCTACCCGAGGAAGCGTCACTTCCTTGTGTAAGGAAGGCGAGAGGAGTCAAGTGACGCATTCAAGTGCACTCAGTTTGTCCGAGAACCGAAATTCGGTCATCATCCGAGGCATAAAAAACTCAAAATTTTGGGTCGAAAATCGATTTGGTCGAGAACAGAGACGTTCAAAAACCGAGGTTTGACTGTATATATATGCTGAAATATGCTCAATCCTAAAACAAGCAGCCATGTTGTATGTTTGTGTGTGCGCATCTTGCAGGCTGGATGGTTCCAAAGAGCGCTGTTGGTCCTTTCAGCGCATTGCATCACTCTAATCGGGCATCACAAGAGGAGGCTGACAACATGAAACATAGCGCTTTCGTCTCCGGTCAGCAGGCGACGGCGCTTTCGACGCGCTCGGGGAAATTCTGCACAAACGCGCCGACGTCCGCGCGGCGCTCGTCAACGGCGTGACATATCGCTGGGTAACATCGGCCGCCAGACGCCCGCAATAAGGATCCGCTCGGAGGTCTTTTCGATCCGCCGCGAGAGGAAAGCCGTCTGCGTCAACACAGACGAGACGTGACCCAAATACGCAAAACAGAAGTGAGATGGGGTAACAACCTGGCAGAGGCGCCCCTCAACTCGTGCCAGTGATGGGATGTTGTCCAAACTTATTTTTGGACCGATTCAAGATTGGGCGGCGCGGCGTGTTCCAAAAAGCAAGATGAGAGGCCCAAGGCGCAGTGGAGGCAAAGGCGCTGTAGAAAATGAAAGAAAAGCCGAAGATGCGCGGTGGCTCTCGCGCAAAATGAGCTGCGATCGACTCCAGCGCGCAAACATGAACACGCTCAGCGCTCGAAAACGATTGCCGTTGGTTGTCGCTTCACAGCGTTTCCTTGCGCGTTTTCTACCTCCGCGAACAGTCGCCATTTTTCGCCGCCTGCGTGGGATCGCTTAACGATGGGGAAAAAAAAAAACTCTCAGCGAGGTCCTTGCGAGGTTGGAGATAAGCTTCTGCTTCAGCCCCGAGCCCACTAAGGGGCGAACAATGGCCACCGTTGGCAAAGGGACAAAATGCGCATTGACGTCAGAGAGTTCGAGCTCGCTCGACAACAAACACTTGTGCCCGTCCTTGCCTTGTCCTTGACGTGATGCCAAAGAGCATCTCGAGAGGTCGCTCGTGTTTTGGTCCGTCATCAAACCAGGGCGTCGTATTGCTGAATATCGCTGAAAAGGATGGCGCTCGCCTGCATGATGGAAAATACACAAAAGCCCCGAAAAACGAGCTTGCAGAATTCTGCGAGGTTATGACAAAGGCCGGAACCGTCTCCTAGCTTGATGGCTGACAAAGGTTTGCATGCAATGACGAAATCGCCTCCAAAACGGCAGCTGGCTCGGTGAGGACGGGACAGG
This sequence comes from Hippocampus comes, assembly GCF_001891065.2. Classification (NCBI taxonomy): domain Eukaryota; kingdom Metazoa; phylum Chordata; class Actinopteri; order Syngnathiformes; family Syngnathidae; genus Hippocampus; species Hippocampus comes. The sequence continues at coordinate 412,745 of NW_017808402.1, read as the reverse complement.
ACGGGGGAGCTTCATTAAGCACGCCCAGAAGTAGCTCATGAAGTGACCCTTCGACGGAACACGTCAGCCTCCCCCTCCCCCGGTGACTGAACACTCTGGAGGACGCTTCCAAAATGGAATCTCTGCTATTCTGTCGAGATGAGAAGGAGATACTCGGGATGTTTTGTGCATGTGTGTTTTCCCCCCCTGCCGCCGCCCCAGCACCCTGTTTTCTTCTTCTTCTTCTTCTTCTTCTTTCTCCTTTTGGAGTGTTCCAAAGCTTTCTCTGATCTGATCTGATGTGAAATCACAAATTGGCCCCTCGCCGATGCCCCCCCGTGTACATAACAGAACTCATTAAAGATAGGAGGGTTATTAAAAAGTGATGGAGTGAAGGAGGACACTGACAAGAAAAAAAAAAAAAAACGGGTTTTGCTTCATAAAAGACATGCAAGAAGGAGAACAAGGAGCTCTGGATCAAAAAAAAAAAAAAAAACCCTTTCCGGGGGGGCAATCGCGGAGATGCCTCTAGTATTCACTTTCACTGAAGTGTGGCTTTGATTCTAAAAAGGCATTTGACATGCTTGGATGCTGTCCCAAATCCTGTGATGCTAAGCTAGGCTACAAATAAATGCTGCATGACTCCCCACTTAAGATAAAAACATTTGTTAAATGACCCCCCCCCCCCCCATCCTGACGCTTTCCCCTCGCTCATGGAAATATAGTTCACTCGGCTGCATGCGGGGCGAGTGCACTCAAAGATCTCGACTATTCTGCTCGGTGGATGTTCATCTATATTTTAGCTGTTGTGACTGGGAACACAAAAACAAACACGCACGAGTGGCTTCAGGAGCTCGTTGGATGGCGCGTTGTGAAAAACTTGGAGCGACAAAGCCCGGGAAGGAAAAACGGGCGGGGGGGATTTGTTCCGGCTTGTTTGCTCTCCAGAAGCTCCAATGGATCCGGATGGACCGAGCCTGGACGGGAGCGCAACGCGCGTCAATATTGACTCGGTCGTCTCTCTCTGGTCCCAACAAGACGCGAGAAAAGGAAAAACAGCACCGCGCAGGGCACCTACAGGAGCGCCGAAGACTTCTCAGTCACTAGCATCGGATAAAGCGTCGTCCGGTCCTTGATTTATTTTGGTTGAAAACGCAGACGTTAATTTGCATTCCAATTTTGGAGGGCAAATCTATTTCTTTCTTTCTTTGCTTGACAAAAGCTTCCGATGTGAAAGCACCATGTTTTCTTTTTGAGTGAGCATCGCTTCACCCTCACTTGTTTGTCAAAAGCATTGAAAAAAAAAATGAGCTTGTTATTTGAGTGCAAGTGTTCTGAGGCGCACCACAGGGCCAAACGACATTCATGTCATTGCCCTTTAAAAAAAAAAAAAAGATGAGAAACTCCAGAGAATTTAAGACAGAATTTCTTCAATGAAAACGTTGTGCGCCTTTCTGGTTTTGACTTTCGGCGCCGTAACAAATAATCATCGGTCTCAAAGTTTTCAATACCCTCCTTAGCCACTAGGGGCAGACTTTTATGCGACGCCGCACCGGCCGACTTCCGTTCATTTTCTTATCTTTCATACGAGGCATTTAGCACGCCGTTATCGAATGGGAAACATTTGACTTCAACACATCTTGAGGGCGGACGGTGCGCCAGCGAGTAATAAAGCCCGAGTGTCCGCGTTGGGGAGTGACTGGGCAGACGGCGACCTTGGGAGTCAATAAATATGAGCCGAGATACGCGCTCGAAAGGTTAACGACCTGTTGGGCTCATTACCCTGGAGACGTTTTGACACCGGGAAAAGCGCAGGCATCTCAAATCAGACGGGCGGAGGCATCCCGCCTTACAGACGCTCGATTAAACGGTGACGTCGAGGGACGCCGAGATGGTGTTCGAGAGCCGTTGAACCCGCAGCACACCCGCACAAATTCGAAATGACGGACATCAGAGTGAACGACCGCATCTTGTTGGAGAAGTGCAGCAGAGGCAGCGGATAACGTTGCCAAACGCGTGGCCGATCATGTCGCGGTACACGTCGCCGGCTTTCCTCGGGCCGCTGCGAGATGTCTTCCCGCTCAGCGGCGAGAAGTGCGCATGCGGGCGCGACGGGCTTCGTCGCCCGGCCGGCGCGCCCTGGGGTTGACCGCTAACTAGTCCGCGGGGGCACTTGTCATCTGTGAGTCTCTTCTGAAAGCAAAAAATTCTCATCAGCCCACTCTTCACACTCGCCGTTTATCTTCTGAGTGCGATGGATTTCTCTTTGACATCGGGGGTCAAGGTTAAGCTTCGAGCTTGACAGAGCGGAGACCAACGGGGATAAACACCGGCGCCTCGGGTGTCCTCCCTTTCTCCCGCGGGCCACGTGCGGCGGCGGCGCCACCGTCGGCCCGCCCCGCCCGCCTTCGGTCTCGTACGCAGCACTTCCGCCGCCGCTTCTGCCTGGCGCGCCCGCTTTGTGCGCGTCTTTGTGTTTTGACGTCTTTATCGCGGAGACGGAAGCGGCAGAGGGCGGAGCGATCGCAGGGGCCGCCGCGCGCGCCGTGCGTGAACTGGAATCGGGGCAGAATGGAGTCACTCGTCTGGATGATGGAGAGCGGGAGCGCTGCGAGCTTCCTTCCAGGACAACTGGAATCGGGGCAGAATGGAGTCACTCGTCTGGGAGCGCTGCGAGCTTCCTTCCAGGAGTCTCCATTCGGTGGCCGGGCCGCGGAGCATGCGCGCACACGCATAAACAGCTGGGATTTGGCATTTTGGCCAGCAACTTTTAGCTTCCGCGCTAATCTTTTCTTTTGAAGCCGGCCGGGCCAATCCAATCCCACGTTTGACATGGCCAAGACGGACTTCGCCCCTCTGACCTTTTATGCCGCACCGGCTAACCTTTCACTTTCAGAGGGAGGCGTGATGGTGGCAGCACGTTGGACGGGCTGACCCGTCCTTCCTGAGTCCAGGCTCCCCGAGGCCTTTTTCTCTCCCCCCACCGACATCCGACAAGCGTTGTCTCGTTGCTCCGTTTTTAGTCAACGCAGGGCAAGTCCCAAAAAGGCCTCTCAGTCACTTGACATTGAACAAAAGCTCATGTTTCTGCCTTTGGCTTCTTCTTTGGAGTGTGTCAAAGCGACTCTTGTGTCTGGAAGCTTCTGAACGTGGCCGTCTAAGGCTTTTCTACGCTTTTAAATCACTTCTTGGGGATTTTTTTTTTTGGTGTTGTTTTCACAGATGCTTTAAAAGGTCCAGGCTGTCGAATACAGAAGAGTGCAACTTGCAACGCCAGCCGACCTGGAATCCATCCCAGGTGGCACCGTGCACCCCCCCCCCCCACACTTATCCTCTTCAGGGTCACAGGAGAGTTGGACTTTGACAGGTGGAAAAAAGAGAGGAAGAAACTGCTCCTGACATTGTTGCCCAGCAACAAAGATGGCGGCGGGTTAAAACCGAGGCATTGGAGTCGGAGCGTCTCCTGTACTGACCGATCAGTACAAAGCAGATGGGCGGAAGTGTCGGGGCAACGCGCTTCCTCCGAGCTGAGAGCGGCTTCAAGGGAAATAACGTCGGGTCTTGCCATTGCTGCGTTGTCATGTCGTGCCCCATCTCCTTGATCGAGACCCGTTTCTTTGTCTCGTCCAGATCAATGGCCAATTCGCCTCATTCCCGTCTCCGGCGTACTCACGGTTGCTTTTCCGAAGTTGGGGACGCGATACTTAAGCTCAGTGACAGATGACAGCCATCCTCCTCCCAAACAAAATTTCAGTCGGCGTCCAAGACTAAAGCGCCGATCAAGAGCTTAGCGACGGGCAAAAGGGAAAAAAAAACGGGACAGAAGACGACGCGACGGTCCGATGCCTTTTGGACAAAGATTGAAGCATCAATAAAGATGAGCGCAAGCCCCTGCGCTTGTTTGCCGGCCCTCGACGTTGATTTTGCCGTCCGGGCCGCTCGCCGCCTCCGCTGTCCCTCGCCGGCCCGGGCCGAAGGCGGGCCGTGGGTTGCATCAACGGGCGACCTCCCGTCTCCCGCTATTTTGCCGACACGGTCCCAATCAACACTTAAGTCGCGCCCCGCCGGGAAGCAACCCGCACCGAAGACAGACTTGGCGCGACGGGCGATGCGGGGCGCGCCAAAGGGAGAAAGGGGAGTGACACAAATAGCAGGCGCAGAAGGAAAGGAAAGAAAGCCAGGCGGCTCCTCGCTGGGAATCCTAAAAAGTGACAAATTCGCACACGTCTCCCGCTGCCGATGATATCGGCTCAAATAATACCTTCCGCAAATCAATAGCCTGTGTTAAATGACACCCCCGGGTATATTTATCTTTTTTTCCGTCGACAGTTTTTGTATTTTAAAATCTTCCGACATTTTGTCACGCGGTGCGCTCGCCGACCGCGCCCGTCCCTCGGAAGAACGCAATCGATACGAGCCGCTTGCAAAGACGGATGGTTTTTCGTCTTAAATAAAATGCGGCATCTCGTGGACGTCGGTCTGAGGAAATGCCCGGTCGGCTTCGATATTGATCCGAGCGCCGATAAAAGTTGTCATTAACATCCATTGATTGAACAGTTGGGATAGAAGCACTCTTTCGGACGGAGAGGATGCTATGAAAATATTGTGTTTGTCAAAGTAGTTTAAAAAATACATCTATCGCTCACTTTTTTGTCCTATTTGTTCAAAGTCGTGGTATAATGCGAACAGCGGTACATGAGTAAAGAACCCCACGACAAGACCTCAGGCAGCAGCGGAGGATTCCGAAGCGCCGCAGAATTGGCAACGTTTCTGCTTGCCAGGTCAATGGGTCGCCTCCTTTGGGTGTGCAACTAATTGCACGATGCAGACCATTATAACCGAGTCACGCTCACAACGTAGCGGGCGAGGCTAACGTCCGCTCGTTTACGGCGCCGATGCCGGCTTGGTATCGCTAGCGCGGTGATTTTGTTGAACAACGATGAGGCGAGGCTACGTGCGGGCGGTTTGAAAAGGCCTCCATTGAATAGAGGCAACTCGAAACATTCGAGGGGCACGTCTCAAACTTTTGTGATTCACATCGGGACAACCCCAACCACAGCTGGAGTTCGCTGTATTTGGATACAAAATAGACAGCGGTGAATGCGGCAGACTAGCTTGGGCAGATTTTAACGACGACGTTGTGTGTTGGACGTCGAATGAAATAACAATGCGAGTCTTTTGTTGTTGTTGTTGTTGTTGCTTTTTTGGTCCTTTTCTTTCGGTCCTGCGCTCTGTTGCCGTGACCGAGAGGCGATAAGGAGGATTGACGGAGTGAAGCGGGATGCGCGGTACACAACATTTGGTCTTTTCACACAGCGCTGGAGCCCACCAAAGAAACAAATGTTGCTGCAATCGCAGCTAATTGTCCGCTAATGTCTCCCTTTCCACTTTCCTTCTCTAATTGGCTGGAGCGCCATCTGCGCACACTCACGGATGCGTCGCGCGTGGAGGAAACCGCTCCCGTTTGCTATCCGCGACGATCCTCGACGAAGCAGACGCGGAAACTAAAAGCGTCAAGTCGCATATGGAGGCCAAACACGGGATGAGAGACGAGCGGTCGGGCGGAGAGAGCCGTTTACAGCCGCAACCTTGTTTTTTTTTGCTTTTGGGTCCAAATAACGCTACCAACATTTGTTGTTGCAAAACGGGGCCACTTTAGCAGGGGGGGTTTGCGCTTCACTCAAATGTGCCGACAAGCCGGTTATTGCACTTGTGATGGATCTCCGGTTCGCACGTTCCCTTTTTAGGTGACCTCTCTCCTGACTGGCGTGTGCATCATTCGCGCCAACGTGACTGGCTGAATGTCTGCCGCCGTCTCATAAATCACATTTCAGCCGTGCGGTTTTGTTGTTGTCACCTTGTAGCCAGTCATTTTTTTCTTTTGTGTGTGTGTGTGCGTGCGCGCGCTTGTGGAAAAAAGCTCACTGGCAACCAAAGGTGAGACAGAAACAGCAACAACTGTGCTTAAAGAGCAGCTGTTACCATGGAAACCTCTTTTACCTGAGCTCACCTTAACGGATGGATTTTGTCGCGCGGATGAATAATACGCCCAGAATAAAGCGGATATAGGAAGAGCCATTCTGGACCGGCGACACGGCCCCCAAAATACATTTTGGATTTCGACAGGAAAGAGCTCCGTCAACATTAACGGGGGTGCGTCCAATTCAGCTGAAGATGTTTTCCTGGGGAATCCGAGCGAGCGATCACAGACGCCGCCGCAGCGTGGGCGCTTGTTATTAAAGAAATTCAAACACGTGTGAAAGAATCCCAGCGCCATTACGCCAGACATTATTTTGTCTTTATTTTTCCCCAGGGAGCTTTTGTCGGACTAAAATGTGCCCACTTTCCATACAGGAAAGGAGACGGCAAACATCCTCAGTGCACTGGCGAGAAGATTTTGTGGGTTTATTGCAGTTGTTGTCCAGGCTGCTGGGCATTAGTTTCATTTGGTGAGGGGGAAAAAAAAAAAGATCCACCAAAAGCAATGTGGCCAGGAAGTGTTTCTTCCCTTGTGCAGAAAAAAATCACCGGTCCATGATTTTTTTCTGCGCAAGGGAAGAAAAAACAAAAAAGACAACCAAAAAAATTGCGTGACACCGGTCACGGGTGACATAACGCAAAGCCTCCATCTGAGAGTCGAAAGTAAAACGAGTCTGCTCACTTTTTTACCACATCGGGAGCTCAAGAACAGGTTGACATGACGGGAGTCAAACAATCAGTTACCACTTACTGAAGAAATAGTACACGGCGGGGTGCTCCGATCGCTTTTCTGACGCCACTCGCGCTTCAAAAGCGGTCGCGGTGCCTGGGAGAGAGCCCGAGGCTCCTCGTCAAGTGGACGGCTCGAGTCAACGAGAACAGTCAGACGTGTGTCATTTGACAAAGAGGCAGCGCTCGGATTAGGATGCCGATCACGCTCCGCGCCGCGGACTCCGATCCGGGTTTATGTCTCCTTTAACGCCGCCGAGGTGACAAATCAATTCACGCCTGTCTGCTTGGATGGCAACTTGCTGCGATGGCACTTTCTGAGGGGCGCCGGGATGCTTTTCACCACGGCGCATCATGACATCAGAAATGGTCAGGAATGACACCCGCCCGCATTGCCGCTTTGCCCTTCCTGTTTCCAGACTGAGTTGGGACGGAGAAGGTACTGTTTGCTACTGAGAAGTTTGAGACCAAAAAAAACGAGCCTTGCAGTCCGCCGATGGCTTGTTTCACGCCGAGACCCCGCAAAATGACCACGTAGGAGCCCTTACAGACGCTACAGCATCTAGACGCCCGTTTGCTCTTTTTCAGCGATGGAAAAGCCCACCCGCCGTCAGATACTTGGATGATGTCAGCCCCCGGTGTGATGTCGAAAACACTTTTGACGCAGAAGTAAGCATTAAATTTCACACCTTTCTCCCTCTTATTTACAGCTCTGGTACTCCCCGTAAAGGTTGAAAATTGCCGTGTTGACGTTGTGCTCCGATTGTGTGTTCGTGTTGTTTATATAGAAAAGCCACACTGGGGGGGGGAGACAGATGTTGGCTTTTCCAAGGAGTGTAAATGAGACAATAGGTGCTGTCTGAGATGGGAAACGACCAGGTTTACTTCGCACCCTAATTTGATTCTGGTGCAGTTTATTCAAAAAACAACCCAGCAACACTGAGGAAAAAAAAAAGCAGACAAATGGTGCTTTTTACACACAGTGTAAACAGGACTCGAGGTGCAATTTTCGTCTGTGACACGACCTCCTAAGGAGTAAAACTGCCAGTTCAACTTTTTCTACTCATTCCCTATTGGGCCTGTTTATAGCGAAAGGTAACATGTTACTTGGTACTAAGCAGAAGTGAGTCCCGGTCGACAGCCGCCCAGCCGCACAAATACGGTTCAGCTTGTGTTTTCCAATCAAACCCATCCATCGTTGTCATTTCAGATGGACTTGTGGCTAAAAAGCTCAGCGTGGAGAGTCTCAGTCACCCAACTGCGCGGATGGCACAACGTTAACCAATGGCAACAGCCTCCCGAAACAGTCACGCGCTCTCTTTTGCTCCCGGCAGTACGCGTCCTCTTGGACGATCACGTCACGTTTTTCTTGTCTAAAAACGTGTAAATATGCTCTGCACTATATTGCATCCAAAGCCTCAAAATTTGATCCGCAGCACTCGGGTGTGCGGCTAAGAGTCGCCATTATTATTATTATTTTTTTTGTCACTCATTTGTATTCGGCCGCGTCGCCTGCTGCGCGCCAGAAGTCTCAATTATTCACCTTCAAACTTCAAGCAACGGACTCACTAGCCAAGCGTCCGCTAAATTTCATGTCAAACCAAGTCATCTGGTGGTTTACCCCATGCTGGTTTATAGCTCTGGCCAGATTCACTTTCTAGATTACAGGACAACATGTTCAATCTTTTAGCATCCGTCTTTACAGAGGACAGCGAGCGGCCTTCAGTAAAATATGCACGTGCGTGTGTGTGTGTGTGTGTGTGTGTGTGTGAGTCTGCACAGTGGGTTGCAGATTACCGTGGCAGTGTTGTGCACCTCATCCCCGAGTGCGACAGGAGCAGATGTTCAAGCTCGTGTTGGCCGTGGGGCTTAAAACGCGACTCCCATCAAACGAAACCTTTCCTCCCCGTGGACAGCGGCTCTGCATGCCATTTTTGCTCTTCAGCCAGCATTCGGTCTCTTTGTTCATCAGAAATCCGATGCTGATGCAAAAAAAAAAAAGAGAGAGAGAAAAAAAGCAGATCAGCCTCTTAAACTGGGGCAAAAAGTTCCACTTGCCCTTGTGTGACAAAAGACTTTGACGTGGAGTTTCATGTTTTTGTTTTTCTACTCGACAACGTGACTTTCCTACTTTCTTAATACAAACAGACTCCTCCTCCTCCAAATTGCATTGATTTGAATTGTGTCGTGAATAGCATCTTTCTATATTTTGGGCAAAGTAGATCGCAGGCTGCCTGGGGGCGGGGAAAAAAAAAGATCCAAAAGCTTTGTCGATCTTACATTTTATTTTACGACGAAGGATGATGTCGATCCATATCGATGCTCTCACTCTCAAAATAAAACCATTCCATGGCGCCCCCGGGGGAAGATGTGAAAGTGATTGACTGATTGGTTCATATTTTCGTCCACACGCGGAAGAGGCCTGATCCCGACGTTTGCATTTGCTCACATTTGACCGTGACGCACATTCCGACGGCGCCATTGAGGAGCGACGAAGAAATAAAGAAATAAATGAGGCCGTTGTGCCACTTGAATCACGTCAAGTAAATCCAGGCTGAAAGCTGCAGGCCTCTCGTTTGTGTCCTACAATGTGCGGCGCCTTCCGGCTGATTGAGCTGTCACGGCATTTTGGTCGCTGCCCGGATTCCTCCAGCGCGAGGCCTTGATGGGGAAATTGAGCATCAGGCCGAGTGTCGGACAAAAACTCAGGGAAGCTCACGTGACGCGTCTCCGTTTCTTGACTCATCTGACTTGCGTTGAACTGCTGTGACTCCCTTGCTTTGAGGAAAGACAAAGTCAAGGCTTTGAACAAGCCCCCCGGCCTTACAAAAGTGCTTTCCCGCCACTTATTTATTTTTTTTGGGGGGGGGGGTCTTAACTTTTCAGATTTCTCCTCCCCAAGCATGTTCTATGAGTATGAGACGACGCGTTTGTAATTCTATGTGCACAATCGCGTCACTTTGCAGCGCTTTCGCCGGGGTCGCATTGAGTCACAATTTCACGGGTGTGTGAAACAGGGTCAAAAAGTCACGCGTGATGACAGACCCCCGGTAAGTGTCTGGAAAAATTCATCAAGCCTCCCCACCTTGATTGATCGGGGAAATATGCTTCGACACGGGCTGCCGTTTTGGTTCGCGTGCGTCATCCAACATTTGTGTCTGAATAATAGTGTCAAGAAATTTCCACAGAGTCCTTTCAAAAGTAGCTTAGTGATTGTACAGATTATTTAATTTGAAAAGTAACTCAGTTAGATTCCAAGCTACTTTTTGAGTTACCCTCAGCGTCCGCAAAAGGAACATGAACCAGGATGCGTCCACAACAATGCAATGTGAGCCCTAAGCTAATGTAGCATCGCCGTTAGCATAACATGCTAAGCATGAGAAATCAAGTTGCAGTCAGATTTGGTGCGCGGACAACTCGAGTGCCTCTCTCCTGCACAAACGCCGACACAAGGTGTAACTTTGCACATTTCAGCCGCTGTCTAGGGAAGATCATTCTCCACCTCCCCGCGCGGCGGCGGCGTTATGGCGATGAGGACGGTAAGGTTGGTGAGTGTGTGGCAGACAGAAGGTGGGAAGAGAAGAAGTGAGAAAAAGAGAGAGAGAGAGATACCAGGCAGCTGTCAGAGTGCAGAGGTGATGTTACCGATGGCATTCGGTCTCTCGCTGTCTCTGTGCCCCCAGCCCCCAACCCTTAAAACCCTCTCCTCGTTAAACACATCAGCCTGTCTGTCATCGCTGCAGCTTGCTTTCGTGCCGAGAACATTTGCAGACAACGAAAGTGCATTACTGCTCGTCTCCATGCGACTATTTCCAGGAGCTCTCACGCCATCCAGCTCAGTCAGTGGCAACTACGCCTCACACACACACACACACACACACACACACACACACACACACACGAGGAACATTTCTATGACGCCATATTTATGACACACGCTGATGCGTCCTTACTGTAGTGCTTAAGAGTCCTCGTAAAGTGAAAAATCACCAAGTGTATGAAAAAGAAGCTTCAAAAAAGGTGACAAATCAAGCCCTTGTCTCCGCTCCCACTGCGGGCGTGTCCAGCCAATGCGATGAAGTCGCTCCAAATGCCACATCCGCAACTGGAGAAAAACGGAGGCTACTTTGTCTGGCATCCATCATTGTCACGCCGACGCATGCTGTCAAGACATCTTTGACGAGATCCGCCCGCCTTTGGTGGCTGAACTATTTGACGCCGTCAATCTTGAGGAGGCGAGTTAGCAAATTAGTGAATGGCAAGAGTACGCGGTATGACAATTGACGGTGGGGAGTTCAACGTGCAACATAAAACGACGATCGCGGCGAAATGCACCAAAACGCCGGGCGCTTTGGACGACTTTTGGAAACCCTGACTAAAACTAATAGCTTGGAAAAGTTTTCCAATGGGAGTCAGGGGGATGCGGTTCACCTGCTTTTGTGCGGAATTAAAGCTCTGCATCAACCGCCTATAGACGACGCGGACACAAAACAAAGGTTGCGGGAAAAGTGCCAGGCCCATTTCTCTTCTTCACTGCTCCCTAGCTGCGCTGCGCTTCCCCCACATCGCCGCCGCTCTCTCTGCAAACGTTCCCTCTTGATGGAGTGACGGTGGAAGCTTTATGGATCGACTTGTACCGCGCGTCTCGGTCGGCGGTCCAAAGGCGGGGGCGTCCCGTGCGATCAAATGGAACCTCCAACATAGCGCCGAAAAGAGAGACTTGTCGACATTCAAGCCTCAAGCGCGCCGACGGAAAACTTGAAGGCGCCGCTTTAAAAGCTCCCGCCGGCCGCCTTGTGAGGACACATGGAGACACACTTGAACACGCACGCACACACGCCGACACAACAAATGCGGCCCGTCGCAAGTCCAATGGCGGAGCGGCGTGTACTCAAGAAAAGAGATGCGGCCCGCTCGGTGCGGGAGGGGGGCGGGCGAGAGGGGAGAGGAAGGAGAGCAACCGACTCCAACTGCATTGCTGGGGTCACTCCATCGCAGGGCAGATGGGGGAGACGCACAAGCGCAAAGTCAACGCAGGCTGCCTGCAAGTCAGGCAAAGTCGACCAACCGTTGGACCATCGGTGACTCAGCAAAAAAAACAACAAAAAAAAATCATCATCATCATCTACTGTCGGCTTGCCAAGTAATCGACGCCTCCCCCCGGCAGTTGAGTTAATGCCCCAGCCGCCGCCTGCGGAGAGACCGTCGCTATTCGGTGATTCGGAAGTGAATGAGTCACTTGTTGGAGGTTGCTGCTCGGCCAAATCGGGAGATTCTCTTTCCTTTGTTGCTTTCATGTCTGGAATAACAACACCTGCAAGAATTGAGTCATCCGTGATCAACTCCATCTGCTTTGCGCAAAGCCCATCCGCTCTTGTGTCACGCGACCCAAACAGCGTCCCGCCATATTGAGCCGGATGGCCAGACCGCCCGCGGACGGCTAATTTGCTCTCGTTTGAGTGGCGACGACGATCGACAGAAATTGCAAATGAATTGGCGGCCGCACGGACGCGGAAGGTAACGCGACGGCTTGGAACGACGCCTTGCCACCGGCCCGTCCGTGCAATCCCATTGAATGATGACCAATGGCAAGAGGTTGGTTTTTTAAATCCCCCTCATCATGCAAATGCACGCATTGAAAGTGGATAACAAGGGCCAGGCTCAACTCGTTTTCTGGGTGTTGGGGTAAAAAAAAAAAAAAAAGCGACTTAAGGAGAGTGTGGACTCTACAAGACGGTTGGAGGGAAATAAGCGGTGTGTCCCGCTATAATATGCAGCATCTGGCAGGGATTAGGGCCCCACTGCAATCCCATGTGCTATTCTGTGCATTGACAGACACTCATTTAAGATGCAACACACACACACACACACACACACACACACACACACCACAAAACGGACCCACTGATCCAGATTTATTATGTACACAAGCAGCAGCAGGCGCATGCTAAATGGTATGCCTGTAAAAAAATAAAAACGTAAATAATACGACTAATAAATGTATTCTTGATCATCAATGACGTGGAACGTTGGGGTGACCCGGTTGTGGGTTGTGCGAGTGCCACAACCGAGGCACCCATGCGCAACGCCACGTGATGTTGAATAGCTGACATTGCCTGACCCTGGCCGGTTACGTTGCAAGCCAAATGCGACCGGGACTTCGGAAACACCAACTTGGGTCAAGTCATGATCTGGTTGGGGGACGCTGCGTCTCTGGGCGAAAGCGCCGCAACGTCCGGCCTGGAGAAACGAAAAGGCAAAGGCCGATACGAATGCCGTACGTTGCGTTATGGCTCCGATGCGAACAATTTTCGGGCTTTGGAAGCGGACGGTGGACTGCGGACCGCAACGTGCAAAGCCAAATGTGGCGAACCGGCACCCCGATACTCGGAGAACATAATCTCGTCTGATCTTGGAACAGATCGGGGGGAACGAACGGGCGGTCGGCGGGCCGGACGGAGCCCGCGTCCCACCTATTGAGTACCGCCGGTCTACGGGATCATTCCACGCACTCACGCTGCCGCATCCCCCATCTGACGCAAGACGGCGCGGCGGTCGTGTTTACATTCCCAATAATGCCTTCTTCCCGCAAGGCTGATCTATTGGACGCTGTACAAAGAAATGTTTCATGTTATTAAAAAAAAAAGGAACCTCAAAGCACAAATATGGCCCTCGGTGAGATTGTCTCCTTTGCTAAATATTGCAGGAACAGCGCAGCGGCCGTGAATCACCGGCGTTTGCTGCCCGTGGGTGGCAAGTGGAGCGCAGACAACATTGTTTGTTATTTTCAAAAGCCCGGCGCAAAGCCCGCGTGCATTGTGCCCGAAAGCAATTATTGTGGCGGATGAGCGCCGCGCCACGTGTCCTCAACCACGGGAAGCTGTCGGATCACCGTGCGGCTGCAACGTCTGCGAGGGGGGGGGAGGAAACGCGGACAGTCTGGCGTAAGCACTGATTGAATGCATGAAAAAATAAAAAAGGTATGAGGGAAAACATTGATTTGCAATCGATGTTTGTGTATTTGTGACCTAGCCAAGCATAGAAAGCACAAATGGAATGAATAATGAAGGCGCCAATGGTTTGGCTTTTGGGAGGGCACATTTCTTTGCGTGTTTTGCGAGATTATGCACAAAAAAAAAAACCTCCATTGTCGCTTGCCACCAAACTGTGTGAGGCGTGACCAATTACATTTCGTGACGCGGACCGACAAAATATTTTGCTCGCAGTCGTAGCCGTGATTCAAAGTCCAACTCCACAAGATGGTGCGGTTCTTGGCAAATTCCGTCACGTCGTTTACTGCCACCTATAGGCCGGCACTGGAACACAATTTCTCAATTTGCACTGAAAACTACAAAAAAATCTTCTAAAATGAATGACAATTGAGCATTCTTTTCAGTGGATCTGGAATGCAAGGAGGGGCGTAGTCATGAATTCACCGGTTTAGCGAACATTACGAATTCATTGTCACTTAAAAAAAACATATTTGGGAAAAAAAATTCAAAACAACAGTTGTCATTGAGTCCATCGCCACGAGGAAGCCCCTCGTCAACGCTTTCGTCTTCTCTTCTTTCAAGCACAATCGAAAGGCAGCATCAGGCTGACTGCGCCCATCGAGATTAGGAATTTTCAAAAAAAACGCACCGTCATCAAAATCCGCGACGCCGCCACTTTCCGTCAGCGCATCCCCGCGAAGTCCACCCGCGCGACCTTTGACGATTCGCCGCGGCGCATTTCCGCGGCGCGTCGGTGCCGTTTGCCGGCATCCCCTTGCACCCGCAACACTTCCGCCGCAAAACACGAATCTCCAACATGGCATCGTTTCCACGAATGAAGCACCGATTGCACGTGTGTCCAGTGCGCACGACGTTAAACGTGTATTTTTCCCGAGAAAGGTCGCGGCTGTAAATTCGAGGAGCAATTCAGACATGCGCGAGTGGGGTCGCGCCGCATTTGGACCGTGGCCGCTGCCTACGACCAATTAGCTGCAAAACACCCACCGAGTCGGACAAAAAAAGCCATGTGGGCAAAGGGCTTTCATGTAAATGCCAAGGAACAAACTATCTCCAACCTTCAGTGCCGGGTCGTGTTACCCCCGAGGTGACAACGGTTCAAATTCAGCTAGCGCCCCCCCACCCAAAAAAAAATCAATGATCGCTTGTGCTCACGGCGCACAGATCAATCGTATTAAGAGTGATCAAACAGGGTGTCAAATCACAGCCCGAGGCAGGCCGCGTCCCGCCGGCTCAGCCAAAGCTCCATTTAGCAGCGATCCCAAACACGTCCCGATGTGGCGGCGGCGGCGGCGGCTCGGGGGCGCCGGCAGACAAACGCGCCCACAACCTCGACAGTCGCGGCAAAGTAAGCGGGCGGCGGTTCATTTAGGGACGAGATTAGGATTTACGAGGCAATGAAGCGCAGGGGGTGCTTCATCACGCCGCCACCAACGAGAAAATGCGCCAATGTCACTCGGAATGTTTCAACTCGGCTTTCGCGTGCGGCGCGCTTGCGACCGGGAAACTGACAATCACTCATTCTGAGAGAGAGAGAGAAAAAATAAAGTCAACTTGTTATTCAACAAGGATTTATTTCCGCTTTCTGACCATTTGAGGGCTTTCGGAAATTGCTTGAAAACGAGGACGTTTCCACGTGACTTTCCTTTCGCTTCCATCCCCTTTTTGGGATGCGGAAAAGCCGTCATTAACATGCAGTGCCGTGACTGAGCCCGATCGGGCGCTTCTCTGCAGAAAAGTCGCGCGAAGGAAAACGCAACACGGACGAATCGTGTGCGTGCGTACGTGCGTGCGATCGTGGTTGTGCTGAAAAGTGTGAAAAGTTGTTTTGCTGCTTCACCGAATCGCGATTGGGATCAGAACGGCCTCGCGCGCGCGTGCGCAAAAGGGCCTCGGGAAGGGTCAAGGTGCCAGATGACTTGGTTGTTTTGTTTCTTTGGTGTTCATCTGCGCGCACTTTCACGTGTCAGTTAACCCACGATTGCGCAAGATGTGCTGTACATTTTCGACAAATTTAGACTCCCAATTTTCAAACGCGAGGCTCTGTTTTACTTGCACGTCTTTGATTGCCTGACTGTACGGGTGTGTGTCCATTGTTTGTCCAGAGATGGCTGAGTCACATGACTCAGATGGGGTGGGACTTATTCTGCCCCCAGTCATTGTATTACAATGCGGTGCAGTGCCCCTAGTGGCCGAAGTAGTTCGAACCACCCCAAAAGTCAGCGGGGTCGCCATTTTCATTCGTAAGGAGAGGTGTGATCACATCCGCTTCTATCCTCCTTCTTTTGACACGTTCAGGCACAATCTGGAAGTACATTTACACAGTCGTACATACGACTCTTTGTTGGGCAAATTATTTATTGTCATATAGAAGTATTTCATCAATTAATCTGTCGATATTTACCATAGATCTGTTGAATAAGCGATAGGGCTGAATTGGATGCTATCCAAACATTTGTGTCGTGTTTCTATTTGTGTACGGTTTTACAAGAAAGACTTGCATAAAAATACCAAAGGGTGGACTCTCATCTTCGTGTTTTTATTGGAGGATTGTTTAGCTCGCTGTCTACGCCATGCTCTGGTCTCAAACGCACGGTTAGAGCAGAAGAGTCCTCGTAATTCAGGTTAGGAGAGGCGTGTCAAGACTATAGATGGGCGAGCGAGGTGATGAACGCGGGGGGTAGCGGAGGGAGCACGGCCACATTGCCGAACGCTCCGCCGTGCTCGCTATCACAACCATTCATCAGCTGACCGGTGACGGCAGGAAGAGTGGATCACCTCACGGCAGAGCAACAAACTGCGTCCCTGCGCCGCCGTCAGGCTGCCGTCATGAATGTTCCAGTTGCAGGCCTTTCGCACCCCCTTTTTCACGCCGAATCCACCAAATTATCATTCAACTTTGATGTGGCGCTCCACCCGCGTCAGATGGCGTCTTCGCCCATCTGTCTCGGCTTTCTACCCGCATCTCGTTGGGGCTCATTTGGAGGAAGGAATTCCCTCGTGGGAGGAGGCTCAAAATGTCTGCCTCGAACCAAATTGGCCGACTTGCCGGTCGCTTTTCGGGCGTGAGACTTTTGCGTTGAGGACCGGCATCATTCTACACGCTTCGTGTAACGACACCTAATTACATGGCGCCGGGCTCCTCCGAGGTCGGCTGGTTGCATTTTAGCCGTGCGTGCCGAGAGCGCCTTGATTTCACGAGCGCCCGCGATACAAAAAGGTAATTAGGAGTTGGGGAGACTCTCATTAGAAATGTTGCGTATCAGAGCGCTGCGCAGAGAGCACAACCCAAATCTAATTAGTGGCCTTTGCTCGAACCGCCCCTCTGCCACATCAATACTCCATTATAGTGGCTCGTCTCCGGAGCGCAGGCCAGCTCGGACTCGAACTTGCGCCGGGGGTGGAGATACGCACGTGAACCGACAGCCATGAGACACAAAGTCATTCCGCGACGCGTTCTGTAAAAATCAAAAATAGAGGATGCAATGCACCCGATTTGCTTTTTCTGGCATTTGCGTCAAAAGAAAAACTTGACGCGACAAGGTCCAAAAAACACTTTTGGGAGAAGGGCTACACGCGCCAAGTACCCAATTTGATGCAAGAATTGAACTTCTATTCAAGAAATAGCGCATTTCAGACAACTGGGCGTCCAATTTCGTGCTTGTTCGGCCTCGGCAAAGGTTTCCGCTCGACTGAGTTACATTCTGGCGATTTTCGCAGTTGTTTGAAAAGCAAGCGAGCGAGCGATCGCTCCGAGAGGACTCTGGCTGCCAAGCGCAAAGAGAAACTTCAATCATTGCCGAGCACTTTTGTCGCCCGGATGGAGAAGTTGCAAATGAGAAGTCGAGGGCGAAGATTGTGGGAGGCATCGAGAGTTGGGCTGGCATCTCGACTCCGCTCCCACTCATGACTCGAGTGGAGCGACGGCGGGTGGGCGTTTTCCCGGGGAGGGCGGCAGACTCGGTGAGGCACGTTTAAAAAAAAAAAAAGAGAGCGAATGAGGGGAAAGGTGCCAGTTATAATTCAGCGGGGGAGACGGCGGGCGAAAGAGGGAAGGGCTCGGCGTGGGATGGATTTATGACATCCACTTCCATCAGTGTGTGTAATGATGCTGAAAGGCTGCGTCCTGCCGCTGTTGGCCGCGATGGGGGTGGGAGGGAGTTCAATTAAACAGCCCGGCAGCCATTGTTCGCCATCAATGGCCACTTTCACGCCGCCTGGGAAAGGTGGCATTGCTTTCCGCCTTCTTTTGATGTCGCGGTTCCGAATGAAAGGCGCAGAAAGGGGAGGGGCCAAGTCAACATGGCAATGATGTGGTCTTTCTCTCATGCTAGTGAGATCGCAACATTTATAAGGCGCTTCGGAGTATAAGGAGCACCTTCAATGAATGGCCTATTTTAAAACTGTTTTCATATCTGGGGCGCGCCGCATTATAAGGCGCATTGAATACAAGCTGCGGCTGCGGTTGCGTGATGCATCCACCAGATGGAGCTACGCTAAAGGGAATACAATACAATACAGCTTTATTTTTAGAGAGCTTTCACCACCGCCGCAGCGGTAACAAAGCGCTTTACGGAACATTTAAAATACGACGCCCAATTCATCCGAAGATTGATTGACAAAAAGGCGCCTCACATTATAAGGCGCACTTCTGACAAAATGGAATGCGGCTTATAGTGCGGAAAATACGGTACCTCTGTGGAATGTCTGCCCGCCCATCAAGTGTTAAGTCACGTCACCAAGTCGACATTGAGCTCGCACGGAAACAGTCGACGCGACTCTCTCGCGTTCAAGGCAATATAGCGAATCCATTCTTTTCTCCAACCCAAAAGGGGAATAGATGCGGGGGGGGGGGGGCTTGTTGTTGTTGTTGCACAACTCGATTATTTACTGTTGTTTTCAGAAGCTTATTCACTGATAAGACCTCGGGGCTGGCGAGAAAATGGGCCCCGTGTGAATTATGCAAGGCGCCAGCCATTGAGATCAATGGCTGGCGCTGTAAGTCCAGCCTGCCCTACATCTTCAATCGCTTGCCCGTGTTATTGGTGCCTTAATTCTTTGCTGTTACAACAGCCATACATTAGATATGTGCATCTTAAACACCTCTCGCTACTTCAGGCAAGTGCTTCACGCTCGGGCGAGTGCACGCCACAACAACAACCTGCTCTGCCGCGCCGTTCGGACTTGCAAGTTGTTCTCATTTTCTTTTTTTTTTTTTTGCCATAGGAAGTAACATCAATTGATTTGCAGTATTTCAAGTCCATTGTCAGATTCCTGACTGCCTGCCTGTTATAAAAATAAGCACCATTTTTTTTAAATCATCAAACTAAAACAAAGTAAAACAACACATCACATGACATGAAACTCGATACGACTTGAAAGTGAAACTTACCCATTGCCTCGCATTCATCTTAGCCGGTTTTGTGAACCAATCAGCTCCTTTCGTGTGAGCCCAACCAGTTCCTGAGGTGCACCCGCTTAGCTCCTCCCTTCATGCATCTACAAAAAAAATAATCCATTCTTAAAATATCAGTAATATAGTGATTTCATTTCAACAATAAAACCGTTATTGTGGTGACTACACACTAATGGTCATTCCAGAACTCTTTCAAATCAAATCTGCAGCCCCCCCCCCATCAAAAATGTGTTTTCTTTCCGTGTCAGATAAAAACAAGTATGCAGTGATTAAGCGCAAGAAGGCAGTAAATTGTGGGGGTGAACGGGCGCAAGTTTGAATCTCAGTGTCCGATCTGGAAACAAGTCAGAAGATCAGAGATGATCACTGAAAACGTTGCAAACGATGAACGATTTAGAGATGAACGCATGTATTTTGCAAAAAGGAATCGGGAATTTCAGATCACAGAAAGGAAAAACAAAAGTCACGGCAGTGTCTGGTGTCAACCCCTTATGATGCTTCCAACCACTGGAGGGATTATTTGCCCAGTGACGGGATTACCCGAAACCACTCACGTATCGAGCGCACTTTTGGTCGTCTGCGTTTCCTCGGCATTCCTTGGCACCATCTCGGAACGTTCACGCCATTCCGAAAAGAATATTATGCAATTCTTGACTGAGGAACGTTGATTCCACTCTCTCAGAGTAAAATGGCCGACTTGATAGGTTATTAGTTCTTCATGAGCGTGCCGGCGTGGGTTTGAGTCCTCCCCATTCTCGCGGCGGTGCTGCCACACAAAGTCGACTTTCTTCGATGCAACGGCATGAAAAGCACCGGAGCCTGTTATGGTTCAGACTTGGCCTCTTTTCTTTTACGGGGCCTTTTAAAAGGTACTTGTGTGGGCGCGCGCTCCGCTTTTATTTGATTTCATCCGCGGCCTCGGGGCAGGTCACCGCTGACGAGGTCGAGTGCGGTGACGCGGAAGACCTCCAAATTCCAGAGAGGATCTTTCGTCGCCGAAACCAACCGGCTGCTGGTTTGCTTAAAAGCGCCCCTTTTTTTTCCCCCTCTAATGGTGCATCGCGGGACTCGTGGCGCCCACGTGAGCAGAGCGAACACGTGCCGTCGGATCTCCAGGCGGAAGAAAAAGTCCGGGATGGAAATGATACCCCATAGAATTTGGTCATTTGGTTTTGGCTCGGCCGTCTCAAAGTTCTGAGGTTCCGCTTTCGAGAACCCTGCTCCGTGAATCCGTCGATAGTGTCTTGCTACTTACTACTGGATTTGTGCACTTATGGGGGTGACTCCAAACTTAGATGCACATATCGCTACCATGCGGCCCGCGACAAAAAAAAGAGTTTGACGTGCCTAGTTTTGGCTCGATCCGTTGTTTCTTTCCTTGGCTTCCGACGTCGACGCAAGCGAGGAGGGAGCAAATTCTGCCACCGATTGCTTCCCCTTGCCAGAAGTCTGCACTGTCTGAGTGCTTTTGTTTCCTATTAGGGCCGTGCGAGTCCAGGTGGGAGAGAGGAAAGGATGAAAATTGGAGGTGAGGGGAGGCAGCCGGGGGGGTTGCTATGCTTGGCGTGAGTTGTGAAGATGAGCCCACACACACACACACACACACACAGATGAGCGAGCAAGCAAAGAAGAAAAGAAGGAGCTTCTTGTTTTAAATGAGACCGTAGTGGATTGCATTGTAATTTCCTTCTCTTCCCCTCCTTGCATTTTATGCCGGCTTGTGGCGAGCGAAGGCTAATGATGTCCCCTGCGAGCGGCCGGCCGGCCGGCCGCCACTCGCGCGGCGTCGACGCCCGGCAGCTGGTCGCTTTGGCCAGCTGAGCCCGCCGTAGTCCAAGGGCACACGCGGGGCACATTGCGGGGAGGAAGCGACAACAACATGCTGCAGCTTCTCGACCTTTTCACTCCAGACAGGAGGCCGCTTCTTGATCTGCTCCGCCGCAGATTTGTCGGAGGAAGCTTCCCGAGGCCGCCACGCCCCGCCGGCGGACGCCGTAAGCCGACATCCGCGACAAAACGACGGCGAATTCGAGCTCTCACAGATAACGGCAGCCGACAATGGAGTTCCACACAAGCGCGTTCTATTCATTTCATCTCAAAGTGTCACCAGGCTATTGATACGCTTCAATAGTAACACGCACGCGTGTCGCACAAACAGGAAAGCTCACCCAACCGCTGGTGAACATTTTCCTTCATCGACATGTTGGAAACTTTTGACCCGAGGTATGTGCTGCCAAACTGCGCACGTTTTGCCCAAGTCGCCGTACGTCAGCTGTACGCGAGGAAAGATCGGAAACTGGCGACATTTAAAATTTGGGAAAGGATCATGTCGACGGACGTGCTTCCAACCAAAGGCGCATTTTTTTTCTCCCTATGGAACCAATTATTTCCATTTTCTTTTTTGCCACAATTAAGAAGGTGACACGCGCTGTTAAGTTTGATTGTAAAATGAATGAATTGATTTAACATTCTTTCCAACGAGAACATTTTTTTGAATGGAAATTCAGACGCTTCCTAAAATATTTCCTACAAAATAGTCCTTGCGATGCAAGCCATTTCTGAAACATGAAGATGAATAACTGGGGGAAAACAAGTAAATCCTGACTCATGAAACGAGGTTGATATCAGTTCCCTGCAGTGGTCTCATGTATCTTAATCCTTAACGTTGAGGCAAGACCACAAATGTGTGGCGGAGAGGCTTACCTCCCATCAAGACCCTCCCCCTTTTTTTGCAGAGATTAAAAGATCGGGACGAATTCCTCGTCAGTCTTTGCCAATAGGGTGGCTTTGCCTTCAGGGATCCGATGAACACGCTCCGTGCGTTCGGAAACCGCAGTAGCGTGCCAAAGACATGGCAGAACTATTATTTGAATTGTTCGTGCGACGATCTGAGATGCTCTTCGTGGCAACCTTTCACCGCCATTGAACTTGTTTCGTTTCGATACATCTTGCTCAGATTTGAGGTCATTTGAGCAAGAATTGGCGAGAAAGACGTGTCAGAAAAGTTCCAGGACAGGTTTCTGGCCTAATCCAAACTATATTAAGCCACGAGCCTCAACTCTTCTCGCACACTGAACAAACCTGCACTTTTACAACCGCGTTGTAAAAATAGCAAATATTTGATACCGGCAATCAAAATCGAGCAATATCGCTTGTCACTCTAATTGGGTCGTGAATGTGACAAGCACCCGAAACAAATATGACATGAGTGCATCCTAATGAGTACCGTGTGTGTGCGTGTATAAATAAAAAGTTCAACTCGTGTCCCAGTTACTGAGAATAACTCCAAAGCGCACAAGCGCTCTCGCAGGAGCGGCGCTCTTCTAAAAATTGCCAAGTCGTCAAGGTTGCGCACTCCAGAGGGTCCCGTGGTAAGGTGGTGATGTGCCTTTAAATGCTAATTCGTTCATTATCGGTGCTGGCATGTAAATGACGTAAAAGGAATACGATTAGATTGTTAGCTGTGTGCATTGTAGTCAAAGCCTGCATGCTTGGGCTGGAGAGAAACATTTGTAATAATCCCACCGGAAATATTACAAATGAATTTCTCACGTGCCATCGCATCATCTTTAATTGCTTTTGTGTTCATTCCTCATTCCTGTTTTATTGTTTTGAAGACGGCCTAACTTCTGCTTGCACTTGGATGACAATTAGGAAAGCTCAGATGTCATTTAAAACATTGCCGGCAAAGTTAAAAAAAAAAAAAAAAAAAGGTTGATGATGCTGAATTTGGATTCCGAGGGGGAAAAAAAAATCAAGTATGATTGACCTCAATGGGAGGTTTCCTTTTCAATACCAAATAAACGAAACGAAACTGTTTGTTCTGTTTGGCTACCGCCGATTTGCCTGTGGAAATGACGCGCAAAAACGCTACCTTGTCACAACTCTTTTTAGCTCTCATCTGGAACGAGAAGAGGCCCTGGGCCGCGCTGGGAAAACGGAAAAGACGCGAAGGGCAGCGTGAAACAAAGTGAAAGAGAAAAGCCAAAGGGGGGGAACGCCGAGTGATGAAAGGCCAAGGAGAGAAAGTGGGGGATGGGTCGCAGAATCTGCCCGGATGGTCAATGGCGCGAAAAGAGCCACGGTCTATCGTCATGTTTCCTCCGTGAAGTCCACCTCCACCTCCCGGGCTTCTGTTTAACATGAAAATGGATTTAAACGCAAGCATCCGCACGGGGACTCGGGGACCGGTGCCCGCGGTCAGCCAGGAGAAGCTAATGAGAGGTGAGGGACCTCAGCGGCGCTAACAAGGGAAAACGGCGAGCGCGAGACAGGAGAAGAGAAGAGCTGGAATGAAACTGCAGAAAGAAAGTCCAAATGGTTTTCTTTCCGCGAGAAACTAAATGAGGCTCCGCGTGGGCGTCGAGCTGCAGTCTGAGGGTCTCGCGGTGGTCAGGCACACGCAAAAACAAAATCTTACCATGCCAAATGTTTCAAAGCGAACTTTCAATCTTGACTTTAACTGCTTATCAGGGAAGGAACCACTTTTCGTAACCTTGGCAGCAGTTCAAAATGATGAGGTGGGGGGGGGGGGGCAGTTTTAGGCACTTGGTAAAATTTCTCTGAAATAAAGCCTCGCAATGGGCGAGTACCAAACCTTGGTTTTGTATCAGGCTAATAGCAGTCTTATTTTAAGGTGTCGGGTGTACGTAGTGGCTGCCGATACCAGTCACCAATACTTACTGTCCTCCTCAGCAGCTGTTGACACATTGGCGAATGTTCATCTGCATCAGAAAGAAAGGTTTTGTTCAAAATGCTCTGTCACGCTGTTAAATTATTATTATTATTATTCATTTATCAAAAGTATTAGTGGTATCGGTACTCAGTATCAGTAAGTACTCAAAGAGTACACAAAAGCAAGTCTTATTCTATCATTTCATTCATCTGTTTCTATGTACACGTACATCGATTTTTTTTTCTGAGAATCGGGATAGGTTATTTTCACTGAAAAGAAAAAGTGAACTATTGACCAGACCACGAACCGAATCTTTCACTGGGTTTGACCTATCCAAATGAACAAGCCTGCGCGAGCTAACGTCGATGACAGACACAGTAACAATGCATATGAAACAATACAACGTGTACAATTACCCATTGCGCTCGAAAAACAAGCCCGTGCTTTTTAGTTCGCTTCTGTCGCGATTCCAACAACATTAAACAGGTGTTCGATTTGGTCATCAAGGACGGCCGCTGCGGCGCGCGGTGCATTGTGGGACTTGGAGTCAAGCGCTCGGCGCTTGTGCTTCGCGATCGTTCTTCATTGTACTGATCATTCAATGTCACGTTAACATCGTACATATTTTAAGCGATTGCGATACAGCGGCAGAACCACAATTATGCTTTCAAATCAATCTATTCATCGAAGTCTGTCTGTATGAACGAAAATTGATGTAGATAACAACACGCGATGATCAAAATGAAGTATAATTTGGCAAGATTTAATTCAAAAAAAGTGAACTTGGAGACCGGTGGAAAATAATTCGATGAAAGCAACGTATGAGGGAGAATATGAGGCCTTGTCGTGCTTCCCAAATAACATTTATCAAACACTGAGCGAGATCCGGCGTGTGACGCCGGTGTGCTTAGCCAGCTGAAAGCTCATAAAAAAGAGACCTTTCACAAATCCCGCTGATATTTAAAAGCGACTCCTCGGGCCCGGAGCGCACTCCCAACACGCGCTCGTGTTTTTTTTCTCCCCCGATTCCTAAGCGACGAGCTGCGGTCGATGCCATCGACGAGCCTCCGCGAAGCCGAGCGTTGCTTTCAAGCAGGCTTAGCGACGATGAAGAAGGGAAGGGTTGCTGAAAACGGCCGTCTTTGGGCTTCTTTGACTCTTCTTAGTGCTGTCAAAAAAAATGATAGCTCCCTCTGTTCTCGAGCCCTGCTGGCATTGCTTTTTTTTTTCCAACCATGGGGAAGACAGACTTCCACGACGGAAAGGTGTTAAAAGCCCCAAAATCAGTTGTGTATGTGTAGGTTATTTTTTTCTCCTTCAGATTACGTAGGGATGGCCGATCCCCCGTATTTGAAAGCATTGACTATATCTGGAGCCTGCCAATACCAGCCACCGATACTTGAAAAAAAAAAAAAGGACTTTGAGCAAGTCTACGACCGTCATCGTGAAAATCAGAGTTGATTGCTCAATGTCTAAATCGATGTGAGCACGTCTCCTTCGCCGAGGTGTTCCATCGACCTCACCGAAGCAGACAAATTCAATACCGAAGCCTTTCTATGGACACGAAAGGCCGACTTCTCACAAGTATTTTTCACAAGGCTGTCTGTCTACATGCATTAGTGAGCACATCTCCTTTGCCAAAATAATCCACCCACCTCACCAACAAAAACGAACTAAACTCCAAGTATCTTAAAACTTTTCTAGCTAGTTTTCTCAAATCGAGTTCACATCACCGTCTTCATTTTGGTGCCCACTTCCCCTTGGCTGAGATATTCCACAATAAAATTCAGCTGGATTTTTTTTCTCCATCCTTTTGACGTGTTTTTTTTTTTTCCTGTGTGTTCTGCCTCATTTCGCCACAATAATCCACGATCGTATGCGCTTCCAACAGCGCAGCCGTCGTCCCGACAGTTTCTCCTGGGCGATCGCAGCCTCTCCG